>NC_077226.1:2247429-2264429 GCF_024763615.1 Phlebotomus papatasi | reverse complement strand
TTTTTGGTTCCCCCCTTACCAAGTTCTTAGGCCTTTAGGCCTATTTTGATCAGTATCCTGTGTTGAAAATCCTTTAAAAACCAAAAGCATCCACAAAAATATATACCAAAATCATCAATCTATAAAATTACAATAATAATAAAAATAAAAATAAAATTAAAATAATAAATAATCTCAATTTTCATATTGAGATGAATAATAATAATAATAATTATTATTATTTTTATTAATTTAATAAATTATTTTTAAGAGCAGTCCAACTCGCTCCCCGCTAGCGATAAGTGGTTGAAAATGACGATGATGATGAAATCAATTCTATATCGGATAAGAAGATATTTATCATATACAGTAGACTCTCTCTCAATCGGGAATATGGGGCAAAATGTCATCCGGTTTAGCGATAGAATTGAGCGTCAAAGCCTTTGTAAATTCCACAAAAAGTGCTCAATTATAAAGAATCACGATAAAATAGGAAGAACTACAGCGAATTTGAGCAAATTTGCTTCATAATTAAATGTGAAAAATGTCAACAAAATTTGTCGCCCGATTGAAAAAGAGCCGATTGAGTGAGAGTCTACTGTATTTCACTTATATATAAAAAAAAAAAATCCTGCAGTTAGAACCCAATATCTATCTATAATAAATAGGATTGAATTTAGAAGAAAAGGTCATTAATTTTAGAAAACTGGATTTGATTTTAGAAAATCTGAAGATAGAAATTTATGTCGACAGTTTTTATAAATAAACATGGGAGACCGGAGATATTAGGAACAGGGTAGTTTAAGACACGGTGGATTTTTCTTTAATTAGTAAAATAAATGGAACTAATGCACTACGCAATCATGGGCAGCATTTAGATCTATCTTGATAAAAATAATGGATATCCTCAGTTTTATTGCTTGGATTTTATAAACAATTCTTTAAAATTGATCAAAATAGTAAGGTAAAGTACCCTTTATTCGACCGGTTCCTCTATTCGACCGGTAGATTTATTTATTCAATTTAATTATATTTGCTACAATATTTTGTGTATGATCTAACATTAATAGGTCAATTATTCTTTAAATAATACGAATCAGTGACAAATTCATAGAAATTGATGAAATTCACCATCAAATATTCAAAAATTGACCCACCGGTCGAATAGAGGAACCCGGTCGAGTAAGGTACTTTAACTTACGTTTCTGAAGTTGCAGTTTCCTCTTTGTGTTTTATACTAATTATAAATGAAAAAAAATTGTTATCTCATTAGCTTACAAAGTATTTTTGGAAAATAAAGTCGAAAAATTGTTTTGCGCAACGCGCAAACTTAATCCATGCACAAATCCCTAATTCTGTACTAGCCCTTTTTAGGTCGGTTCACTGGACCATCCATTCACTGGACTAATGATTTCGACGTTCAGTTTAAAAGAAGTTAAGCCATATGGCTAAGTCTTATACGGGCTTCAGACCTAAGGCTTTAGCCATAAGGCTTAACTTCTCTGGATATTTATCAGTCGAAAATTTTTAGAAAATTTTGTCTTAGAAATGGGCTATTAAGGCGAATTAATCTATTTGAATCGAATGAACAAATTAAAGTGGTTGCTATTAGGATTATGAGACCTTTGGAAACTAGGCTAAACCTCTAGTCTGAAGACGGTCTTAGGGTGCGAAACCGTATTAGCCATACATCTATCAATTAAAGATATATATATCTCTATATCGTGTTCTTTTTTTTGGTTATGTTTCAGCCTTCGGGATCTGCCTCATTGGAATTCAGCCAAGATACTGCAGCTGATCAACGTGTTTTTGGTGGTTCACCACCTAAAAATCCCCTGTTACCCTTTTTGCCCTACCTGAGGCCCCCATACACAGCACCGCCGCCCGTTTGGGATTCCGCTACGGCTCATCTGGCCCATATGACAGCTGCTGCAGCTGCTGCTGCCCTTGTCGATGCTCCACCACCTTCACCACCTACTCCACCATCCCAGCCCACCACTGCATCACCACCAGCATCACCGAGACGTCGACCACAGCTCCTTGATCCCGACACCCCGCTCAATCTCTCCAAACCCAAGGGTTCCCCACCACCTGCTCCAGTTGCCACAGCCGACCTAGCACCCAGAGCCACTTTCTACGGTGCCGCCGTGGCCACAAAGGCCTTCGGACCCGAAGAACCCGACTTTCTCAATGTCTGCCGAATGTGGGCGACTGAGCATATGGCCACGAAGCCAATGGGGGCACCAATGGAGGAAGAAAAGGCACGATTGGCACGACGTCGAGAGCCACCACCGCGCGATGAACGTCCTGATCCTGCCAAGCCTCACATCAAACGGCCCATGAATGCTTTTATGGTGTGGGCCAAGGATGAAAGAAGGAAAATCCTCAAGGTAAATTGAGATTTCTTTAAGGGTTCTTGTTCGTTTGTAACCTAAAAAACATGTTTTTAGGGATATTTCTAAAATTACTCTTACGATTGTTGTCATTATCAGATACGTTTTTTTTCAAATGTTTTTTTTTTCATTAAATTTATTAAATTTTCGTGAAACATATAAAAAAAAATTTACTGTATTAAATTGAATGATAATAGTAATATAGTAATAGTAATATTTATTCAATCACAAAAATAGGGTTCATCCCTCTTACAATTGTGATAAAGAAAAAAGAAAAACAAGTTAAAAGACAGCAGCAAAAAAAAGGAAAAAGAAAAATAAAAGAACAATTTACAATAGTATAAGAAAGGTAAATGAAAATTAAATAAGAAAAAAAAATCCAATAAGTGTTCTCTTAAGATTCAGCCTGAAAAAAGCGTCGGATGCCATCTGCAGACCTACGCAGATCACTTGGAACGGAGTTAAAAATAACTACGCCCTTTACAAATAATGACCGGTAAAGACAGTCACTCCTGACCTTAGGCACTATGAGTCCCCGAACCCTGGCCGAGCCCCCCCTAACCAGAAGACTCGATAGGTACTGAGGACACCCAAATATTAACAAATTAAATAGAAAGAGCACAGCTCTTAAGTTTAAGTGTGAAGTAAGGTCACAGCCAATAAATACATTTCTATGGGGAGTGATATGGTCCCGGCGATTTAAGCCACAGATATACCTGACACAATTATTGAAAGAAACTGTTAGACGACGGATGGTGTCACTATCCGCCGAAAAGAAGAGTTCTGCTCCGTAGTTAAAGAAAGGAAGAAGAAGCGCTCTCGCGAGGAGCAAGCGAGTGTCATAAGGTGTGATGTCCCGGAAGCGTCGAAGGGTGTACAAAGAATAGTTGACCTTACGGCAAATTGATGTGGCATGATCTGACCAAGACAAAGAGGAATTGAAGATTACTCCAAGGTTTTTTACCTGATCAACAAAGGGAATAATTTCTCCGTGAAGGAGTAGAGGATAAAAATCAAAAGAAGCTGTTCTCTTATAAATAACGATGGCTTGAGACTTTTTCGGGTTTAAAAGCAAACCATTCGAAGACGCCCAGTGCTCAATATTAGAAAGGTTGGAATTCATATGTTTAAAGGCGCCCAAGGGACTGGTAGGATCACCATCCACATAGATTTGAAGGTCATCTGCATAGAGATGGAATAGGCAATTTAACAAAATTGAAGGTAAATCATTGATGAAAAGGGAGAATAAAAGAGGACCGAGTATTGAACCTTGGCCAATGCCTTTGCTTAGAAATGCAGGTGGTGAATTATTGTCACCAAATTTTACAATTTGTGACCTACCAGCAAAGTAGGATTGAATAAGGGCAACAGCGGAAGAAGAAAATTTGAAGAGACTACACAACTTGTAGCAAAGGAGGTTGTGAGGAAGACTATCAAAGGCCTTAGTAAAATCTAGAAGAACTAGAATCACAAAACGACCACGGTCGATAGCTGAAGAAATGTCATAATTTACCTTGAGAAGTGCGGAGGTAGTACTGTGACCTTTTCGGAAACCCGATTGAAAATCACAGAGAAAGCCATTGTCAGTCAGATGTTGAGAGATTTGTTCATGCAGAATAAATTCAAAAGCTTTTGAAAGGACAGGGAGAAGGCTAATAGGTCTAAAGTCAGAAGGAGATTTGGGATTAGAAATTTTGGGAATTGGAACCACAAGGGCCCGCTTCCAAGTATCCGGGTAAGTTGAACTTGTAAGGATGTGATTGAAGATATTAGTGAGCACTGGAGTGATCACCGGGAGAAGAATTTTTAAGAAGTCAAGGGAAACGCCATCACACCCAACGGCACTTGACCTGACACGGGAGATAGCATGAACGACGTCCGCTTGCGAGACGCAGCTAAAGCTAAAACCCTCCCAGGGCGCGAGGGGAAGAGAAGGGGAAGCCACAGTCGCAGCGGAAGAAGAGGAGAAAAATGTACACAAATCATGAGCAGTAATGGAAGAACTATCACTAGGTGAAACAGAAGGGCGCAAACCTAGTTTTTTAATGTTGCTCCAGAGAGTTTTTGGGGGGAGCTTTGGATTTAGGCAACTATTAAAGTGCTTCTTCTTGCGATTTTTGATAAGGTTACGCACTTTGTTTCGTAGGCGCTTAAAATTAACATGATCACTTGTACAACCAGATCGCTTCCATTTCTTGTATGCAAAATCTCTGCGCTTAATCAGTGACACAACGTTATCGTCAATCCAGGGGGTGGAAAAAGGCGGAATGAGTGAGCGCTTCTTGGGCACAACTCTCTCAAATAAATCATTAATAGTGTTTGTAAAATGTTCTACCTTTCCTGTGGAAGTGGCCTCAAAGTAAATGTCTCCCCAATCCACCTGCAGGGCCAAAGCTCGGGCAGCCAAGTCATTACAGTTTCGAATATCATAAATTATTTTATATTTGTTAACAGGTTTAGGTAGACGTAAATTGTAAGAGGCATAAATCAAATCATGATCCGAGATTCCTGGAAGAGGAGCCTGATTATGTTGCAGTATCCTCTGAGAATCACAAGAGGGTAGAATCATTAGATCCAACAGTGAACCCAATCTAGTAGGGTTAAAAGGGACATAAAAAAGAGAGCGTGCCGATAAAAGATCAAGGAATTTTTTTGATAAAATACTGGTCAAATGGAGGTTGACATTAAAATCACCCATGATTACAAAATTATCATATGAAAGAGCTAGATCTAAAAAGCTTTCTAAGTCAGCAAGACTCGTCACTGGGGGAGGATTGTAGCAGGAGAACATAGTGATGGTTACACCAGATGATACAACACAAACTCCTATGTACTCAAGCCTACCAAAGGCACCGGAGCAGAGTAGAGAAGATTTAAGGCAGCTGCGGACGTAAATTCCAACACCACCACCCCTCCCCTGACCAGACCTATCACATCTGAAAAATTGAAAGTCCCGAGCACCAACCGATTCCATGGAGTCGGAGGAATTCAGCCAGGTCTCGGAAACACACAGTACCGAAATCGCAGAGTTATGCAAAAGAGCCCGCAGTTCATCAATATGCCGTCTAACACTACGAGCATTCATATGAGCAAGGACGGAAGAAAAGCGAGAGTCAGTAGTGATCTGAATCTGGCTTATAGAGAGAGAATTAATTACCACATCATCTACATCTTCAGGCTGAATCTGAGAAAGTAAAGAAGCATCATTAAAATTAACCCTTAATAAATTATCAGACGAAAAAGTGGAATTCAAAGAATTAGAGAGGGATGACCCACAAAATAAGTTCAAGTTCTTAGAGCAGTTCACAGCAGCAGGCAAGACGTCATCAGAAAAAGTGCTGCCGGAAAGATTAGCGCTTAGATCCAGATTCAAATCGTTCGCAACAGCCACGGGAGAAACATCCAATGAGGGGCACTCAGGAGAATTACCGGAAAACGGGGCAATCATCAGCATCAGATCACGGTCAGATGAACATGACTGATCATGTGGAAGACAAACCGTTGAGTGACGAGGAAGCCTCAGGTGCTCCAACATGGTCCTGCCCGAGGGCCCCAGCGGACTTCGCGGCCGTAATGGGCTCAGAAACCGTATCGGGCTTCGGAGCAACGGCAGGATTCGGGGCCGAGGTGGGCTCAAGTCGCCCACGAAAAAGATCAACAAACTCCTTGACCAGGATTCCCTCATCCCAGAAATCATCACTCAATGCCTCCTCAAATTCATCAGGACTAAGCCCAACCTTAAAAGAGCCCACTCGTCTATTGGCATCTCTTCGGACAAGGTTAATGCACACAGGTTTGCGTTTAGAGGTCAATCTCGATGACAAAAAATCCCTCAACATAGCTGCAGTGACATCTCTTGCGAGTCGAGAGACGAAAAGCCAGCGCAAGGGGGGCATGGTCACCGCAGGCAGGGGATTGTCACGTTTCATTCGACCAATCACAACAGGAAGATCCCTGCGGGAACGAGAGGGCTGAGTATCCTTCACAGCATCCAGCGCTGGTTTAGGAGACACAACCTTTGGCGTTGGTTTAGGGGGCACCGGTGGGGCAAATACGTCCAAATTCCAGGGTCGAGACACATCATCAGATTCACCAGGAACCGTAGAGCCACGAAAATCCAATGCCGAGGGCAATGGACCAGACTGAGGCGGAGATCCAGTCGCCGATAATACTGCAGCAGATGAATCACGGATCTGACGAAGAAGCGGGCTTAATGACTCCTCCTCATCAATCCTCAAGTCATCACGAGGCCTCCCAGAAACTTTCTTGCTCAAACCCTGGGGTACCTCATTCCTTGACAGGCGCACAGAAGAAGGCCCACGCTCTCCTAGGAAGGTAGACTCGAGTCTGTTAACCGGTTTAGGCAACACACCGAAAGAAGAGGGCCGTGGTGTAAACGCCCAGGAAGACATTG
Organism: Phlebotomus papatasi; assembly: GCF_024763615.1. Lineage (NCBI taxonomy): Eukaryota > Metazoa > Arthropoda > Insecta > Diptera > Psychodidae > Phlebotomus > Phlebotomus papatasi. The sequence continues at coordinate 2,257,643 of NC_077226.1, read as the reverse complement.
AGTCCAGGCGAAATTCGAGTGCTCGGACATTAGTCCGCAGGCCTAAGCATTCATCCAGTAGAAGACGAAGATGCGAATTTTCGCGAATAAGCGTCTCACAAATTCCCTCCAGCCTGACCAAGCGCACATCAAGAGCGTCCTCTAAAGAACCACCAGCATCATTGTTGCGCTGAAACAGCGTAGATGAATTGCGCGATCCGTGAGACCGATTGACATGGGATGTCACGGAAGTGTGTGCAGCATCATCCGCCTCCTGGGCAGAACAAAATGCGCAAGTCCATTTCACTGTCCCATTCAAAAACGGATCAACGAGCTGGCAAACCTCCGCCCGAGACATAATTCCTGGATTCGCAATAATAGGAGGATCAGTATGACTAGCATGATACCATCGGTGACAAGAATCACAGGGAACACCCGGTTTATTGCGATAGGTTATACCGCCATTGCAGGTAGCACACCTTTGAATTGGCATGATAATAATAATTAGATATCCAATCACAAAATTATCGCCCAGCAAAAATTCGGTTAATCAGAAATATTCGGTTAATTAGAAGCCCCTTGGAAATGACGTGGCACACAATGTGAAACACCTCAAATGTTTCAGTCGTCTAATAAACACTCCAACAGTTACAGTAGTTTGGAAACCCCTCAAATGTTTGGAATGTCTTTGATGTATCCAGAGGCGCCGCGGCGCTCAGTTATAATGGGACTATAAGGAACGTACTCACTCTGGACAAGTAAGCTCCCACACCGAGAGCCACCACTGTGGCTAATGACAATGACTGTTGATATATATATTTTTCAAAATGCATTGCAAAGATTATGTTTTGTAAATGAAATGAAACATTTATTTTCAATTCTATTCCAAACCATAAATAAATATTGTACAGAGTATGATATAATATGCATAAAAAAAAAATTTCACTGTATAGAAGGTCCGTTGCTATTTTTAGTTATGAAATTTATCTATTTTTAAGGTTTTATCTCTATTTTTTTTTTTTTAAAGAAAATAGCGCTGAAAACACGCACAGCTCAAGCATAAAACGGATAATATTGCGCTTAAAAATCACGCATAGCTTATGCATAAAACGGTTGATATTCAGCTTAAAAACACGTACAGCTGAAGTACAATACGGTTCATATTGCGCTTCAAACGCGCATAGCTTAAGCATAAAACGTTTATTATTCCGCTTTAAAACACAAACAGCTTAAGCAGTAGACGGTTAATATTGTGCTTAAAATCACGCACAGCTCTATCGTAAAACGGATAAAATTGGCTTAAAATCACGCACAGCTGAATCATAGAATGACTAAGAATGCTCTTAAAATCACGCACAGCTCAATAACAAACGGTTAAGATTACGCCTAAAACCGTTCCATGATAGAGCTGTGCGTGATTTTAAGCGCATTTTGAACCGTTTTATGATTGAGCTGTGCGTGAGTTTAAGCGAATTTTATCCGTTTTACGATAGAGCTGTGCGTGATTTTAAGCACAGCTCTATCGTAAAACGGATAAAGTTCGCTTAAATCACGCACAGCTGAATCATAGAATGACTAAGAATGCTATTTAAAAAACGCACAGCTCAATAACAAACGGTTAAGATTACGCTTAAAACCGTTCCATGATAGAGCTGTGCATGATTTTAAGCGCATTTTGAACCGTTTTATGATTGAGCTGTGCGTGAGTTTAAGTGCGTTCTTAACCGTTTTATGATTGAGCTGTGCATATTTTTAAGCGCATTCTTTACCATTTTATGATCGTGCTGTGTGTGTTTTACACACGATTTTAAAGAGGGTTTTTAAAATAAAAAATATAAAATTAAAAGATCTATAAAAAAAATTAAAAAAAAAAACATCGTGAGAAATTTACGAAAAAGAGTTAGTCTTTTTGTGACAAAAATAAATTGTGGAGCACAGGTTTCTAATGAAAACGATTACACTATGCATCAAATTGACAACTTTTTTCTGTGTCAGAGATCTCACATGATACATTTGATAGAGTCGAGTCTCCTGATTAAGAATACGGTTTTGGTTTTGCTCAATCACATCATAATTTTTTTTTTAATTAATAATTTACTTTTATATTTTTTCTACTTTGCCTTACATTATCCTTTATATCTCAGGTTCTAGTTAACAGAATTTAAAAAACGTGGGTCTGTTGGAAAGGTCATTAGTTGTGCTTCAATTTTGGTAATTACAAAAAACTTTGTGAAATCACTCCTTCAGGGTGTAAAATTGGAGTTTCTCTAAAAATTACCAAAAAATCCATTGACACCAGGCGATAGGAAATACTCAGGACTACAATTTTGCTCATCTAAGATATCGAGCTCCGATCACTCTAAATGCTTCATTTGTTGGTTTATGTCATTTTCCAAAAATATGAAATACCTATTTTAGAGCAAATTCCCTAAAGATAGCTCTTTAATAATAAAGCTCTTTAATTATTTCTCACATAAACACCCTGATACAACACACAAAAATATCAAAAAATATACTTAAAAGTACAGATTTTATAAAAACTCATACTTAAAAGATTTCCTCATTATTTTGTATCGATTTCCTCCGCATTCAAGTTTTCTTGTCTGTTCTGATTTTGATTATTTTCTCTTTTTTTTTTTGTAAATTGTTGAATATAGTCCCTTAAATGTAAAATTGTTTGCCTGGGGGCATTAATAAATGCTTTATTATTATATTTATTATTTATTAACTAAGAAAATATCTTTTAAAACTTACGTGAAAAAAGGGAGATTTCCTTAAGGGTTCTTATTCGGAAAATCTTGTCGATAACTTACTTAACCTCCCAATTTTTTTTTTGCAGGCCTGCCCAGATATGCACAATAGCAACATAAGTAAAATTCTCGGTGCACGCTGGAAGGCAATGTCAAATGCCGAAAAGCAACCATACTACGAGGAACAGAGTCGACTGTCAAAGTTACATATGGAACAGCATCCGGACTACAGGTATAGGCCACGGCCAAAGAGAACCTGCATCGTTGATGGTAAAAAGATGAGAATTAGTGAGTATAAGATGCTAATGCGCAGCCGAAGGGCCGAAATGAGGCAATTGTGGTGCAGAGATGGCGCTGAAGGTGGACATTTTGTTGGTGGTGGAGGTGGTGGGGGTGGTGGGGGTGTTGGTGGGGATATGGGTGCTACAAGTGGTGGTACAGCATCCCCATCAAATGGCTCAAATGCCGTTCAATCTGTTGCCACAGCCACCTATTTCTATCCACCCGATAGTCTATCACCAGGCGCCTTTTCGGCCACAGATGGCGCACGTGATGATGACTGAGACACTTTGCCATTTTTTCTAACCTTTATCCGCCATACAAGATGATTGGTGATTTAAAAAAACACAAAAAAATAAAAAACAAAAGTGAAATAATAAGATATAAAAGTGAAAGGATAGAAAAGGATAGAGAGAAAGAGAAAGAGAGAGAAGATAGAGGGATTTTGTGCCATGATAAATTTACAGCCAATTTTTCTCTGATCACTATCCCGAACAGAGTTTGTGATTGGAAAATGATCGGAAAATTAATGTTGCACTTGTGGGAGTATGGAGAGATAACTGAAAGTTTGAAATAAGCCTGACTAGGTCGTCGCTACGGCTTACAATATATTCAGCGGACTGCAAAAATCCGTGGAATCACAGCTCACGAAAAATCCGCGGAAAATTTCGCCGTCCCCGAAATTCCATGAAAATTTTTCAATGACTTGCGAAAATTCTATAGAAAAAATTCGTACTCTGCCCGAAAATCCGCATAACAATTCGTACCCATAGCGAAAAATTCCCATAGCGAAAATTCGTGAAAAAAACGTGAACAGCGAAAATCCGCGGAAAATTCCGCGGTCCCCGAAAATCCATGAAATTTTTTCTACCACGGAAAATTCGCAAAAAAAAAACTGCGTGACCTGCGAAAATCCGGGAAAAAACACAGTCCGTGCAAATCCGCGTAAAAATTAGCGAAAAATCTCGCGCCTCGCGCAAATCCGCGCGTAAAAACTCCCACACCGTGACAAATTGCGTGCCCTGCAAAAATCCGTGAAAAATCTTCGAAAAAATCACACCCCTCGAAAATCCACGAAAAACAAAAACGGTAAAAATTCTTGATCCCCAAAAATTCGCGAAAATTTTTGCGCTCCGCGAAAATTCCACGTAAAAGTTTCCGATAAATTTCGCGCTTCGCGAAAAGCTGCGGAAAGATTCGTGAGCGCTGAAAATTCGCGAAAAAAATCGCGCCCCCGAAAATTCGCAAAAAAAATTCGTGTCCCTCGAAAATCCGCGAAACACGACCCGCGAAAATTCGCTAAAAAAATGTAGATTGCGAAAATCCACGGAGAAAAATACAGCCCACGAATATCGGCGTAAATATTCGCGCCCCCAAAAATCCACGGAAAAGACTGGGCCTCCGAAAATCCGCGTAAAAATTAAGCGTCCCTCGAAAATTCGTAAAAAAAAACTGCGTCACCTGCGCAAATCCAGGAAAAACTTAGCGCCCCTAGAAAATCTGCAAAAAACTGCGTCACCTGCGAATATCGCCTGCGAAAACTTCGCCAAATATCTCGCGGCCCGCGAAAAACCGCGCAAAAATTCCCACACCGTGAAAAACTGCGTGGCCTGAGAAATTCCGGGAAAAATGCGGCCCGCGCAAATCCACGGAAAAATACACTAGCCGCCAAAAATTCGAGAAAAAATTCATGACCCAGAAAATGCTCGTAAAAATTCGCGCCCCCAAAAATCTTCGAAAAAATCACGCCCCTCGAAAATCCACGAAAAAAAAACTTAGACCGCAAAAATTCGCGTAAAACTTCGTGATCCCGAAAATCCGCGGAAATTTTTGCACTCCGCGAAAATCCACGTAACAATTTCCGATAAATTTCGAGCTTCGCGGAAATCAGTGAGAAGATTCGTAACAGCTGAAAATCCTCGAAAAAAATCGCGCCTCCGAAAATCAGCGGAAAAATTCCCGCTCCCAAAAATTCGTAGAACAATCCTCGAAATATTTTGTGGCCAGGGAAAATCTGCGAAAATATTCGTGACCCCCAAAAATCCTTGAAAAAATTCGCGATCCCCAAATATCCGCGAAAAACTTCATCACCCACGTAAATCTGTGGAATATTCTTGGTCCGAGAAAATTCGCGAAAAAGATTTACGCCCCCGAAAATTCGCGTAAAAATTCGTGCTCCCAAAAATCCGTCTAAAAATTCTCACCTCCGAAAATCCGAGAAAAAATTCGTTAAAAAAACTCACAGCCCGCGCAAATCCGTGAAAATAATTGTGCCCCCAAAGATTCGCGGAAAAATTTTATGCTCCGTGAAAATCCGCATAAAAACTCGATAAAAATTTCGCCCAAGGGTGAAAATCTGCGAAAAATTCTTGTAAAAATCGCGTGCCCTAAAATCCTCAACACGCGAAAATCCGCAAACATTTCGACATCCACGAAAATCTGTCAAAAAATTCGAGGAAACATTTTGCGCAAATATTACACCCCGCGGAAATCTGCGTAAAAATTCGCGGCCCCAAAAATCCGGTCAAAAATTTTGCGCCCCCAAGAATCCGCGGAAAAATTTTGCACCTCATGAAAATCTGCGAAAAAATTTACGCTGCGTACGTATCCGCGTAAAAATTTAGCGCACCCAAAAAATCTACGGAAAAATTCTGCGCTCTGCGAAAATCTGCGTAAAAATTTGCTGCCCCAAAAATCCGCCGGAAAAAATTTGTGTCCCCAAGAGTCCGTGAAATATTTTGGGCCTCGGGAAAAACCGCGTAAAAATTTGTAACCCCCGCAAATATCACGGAGAAATTTTGTACCTCTAAAAATTCAAGGGAAAATTTTGCGTCCCTAGAAATCCGCGGAAAAATTCACGACGCGTGCATATCCGCGTAAAAATTTGCGGCCACAAAAATCTGTGGAAAAGTTTTGCTTCTCCCAAAATCTACAGAAAAATTCACGACGCGTGAAAATCCACGTAAAAATTTGCGCCCCTAAAAAGACGCGGAAAAATTTTGCGCTCCAAGAATCCGCGGAAAAATTCACATCGCATGCAAATCCGCGTAAAAATTTTCGCCACCCAAAATCCGCGAAAAAAAATTCATTCTACCGAAAATCCGAGGCAAAATTGTGCGCTCCGCAAAAATTTGCGTAAACTTTCGCGGTCTGCGAATATCCGCGGGAAAATTCACGAAAAATTTCGGACCGCACAAAAAATCGCGTAATAATTTGCGCTTCCCAAAATCCGCGGAAAAATTCGCAATCTCGAAAATCTGCGGAGAAATTTTGTGTCCTAAAAATCCGCGTAAAAGTTTGCGCTCCCCAAAATCCGCGTAAAATTTCACGGCCCGTCCAAATACGCATGAAAACTTGTGACCCCAAAATCCACGAAAAAACTCGTAACCTCCGAAAATTCGCGGAGAAATTTGATATCTGAAAAAATTCGTGGGAAATTTGCGCCCCGCGAAAATCCGCGAAAAAATTCACGACGCGCGCAAATCCGCATAAAAATTTGCGCCCCAAAAAACCGCGGAAAACTTCACGGTACGTGCAAATCACGTAAAAATTCATGCCCCCAAAAATTCGCGGAAAAATTCGCGGCCTGCAAAAATGTGTGAAGAATTTCGTGCCGCGCAAAAATCCGTGAAAAAAATTATGCCCACGAAAATTTCCGAAAATGTTCACGTCCTGCACAAATCCGCGTAAAAATTCGAGCTATTTCTTAATTTTTGCCCCCTTTTTGAAACAAAAATAAAAATACGGGAAAGTGCCCATGCTCTGTACGGTCCCAGGCTCTATAATTACTAAATTTTTCCTATGTTTTTTTTTTCTTTCAAAACAAAAAATGTGATTCATTGTTTTTTTTTTTAAATATATTTTGTATTTGAAATATTTCTCGTTAAAGATATTTTAAAAATAGGAAATAAATATTCTGGAAGACTGTTTCAATGTTCTGGGAGTGCTATGATTCCCCCTCTCCCTCCCATGAGTGCACATAAAATCATTTCTGACCAAACTGTCTATCGGTAGTGTGATTAAATTTAACAGAAGAAAAATTAAATAAGAAAAATAAATATGCAAAAGAGAGAGAGTAAAAAATATTAGTAAAAAAAAAATAAAACAGAAACATTCTGATTGAAGCAACATGAGTAATTTCTAGTGTAAAACATTTTAAGATATTAAAAAAAAATGTAGTGAGAGAGAGAGAGAATAATGAAAAATAGAAAAAGTAAAAATAAAGCATTGAAAGAAGATAGTAAAAGAAAAATAAAGTGAAGAAAAATAAATTTGAGATAATTTTTAGGTTAAGTTGCATCCATTGATTAGAAAGGAACAAGAAGAATAAGAAGAAAACAAAACATAAATAATATAGGATGAAGAAAAAAACTGTGTCTAGAAGGATATTTAAGTGCGTAGAGATAAATTCCCACAATTTTTTTCTTTTTTTTTGTTCTTTAAATGAATAAAACAATCGATATTTAGGACAAATTCCCACGTCAAACATTAAGAAAAAAAAAGATTAAAAAAAAAAGAAATGAAGTAAATAATAGTGTCTATAAGTGAAAGATAAAAAAAAATGTGCGATAAGTGAGATTAAGGATTTATTAAGGGAGGGAAGGTGCAGTTACAGAGTATTTATTACAATCAAAAAAAAAAAAGGAAAAACAAATTAAGAAAAAAAAACGAAAAAATATTAGGAGCATAGGATGAAAGGATTAGTATGGTTAGTAAAAAAACACCTAGAAATTCTATACTATCGAGAGAAATAATACAAAAAGAAAAAAAAACATGTAATCAAATGTGAATAACTTGATAAACTTAATCCCAAAAACAAACAAAAAAACAAACGGCAAATTTTCAAATCTTCCTCAATTGTCCCTTTTAAGAAAGAGATTGCCAATAGAGGGCAGAAGTATGCAAAAAATAAGGAGGACATATCTGGTGATTTTTTTAAAATATATTTTACAATTTCAAAAAATAAAGCCAGTGATAAGCCTAGATCAGCTTATACAGGTGCGATTCCTTCATTGCAAATTTGGATTCTGTCAAACTCGAACGATATTTATATATAATTAATGCATATTTCAAAAGATGCATAAAAGTATTTAATAAACATTAAAAGTCGATTATCTCGGAAACTATGAGAGATAGAGGCCTCAAACTTTACATTCGTTTAGAGCCTCTGTCAGCGATCCGAGAGAATCCGCTAAAATATTCATTGCCCACGAAAAATACGCGCCTCGCAAAAATCCGGGAAATCTACGCGATCTGCGAAAATCTGCGAAAAAATACGCGTCGCGCAAAACACCGCGAAAGAATACGCGAGCCGTGAAAATCCGCGAAAAAATAAGCGCCCGCGCAAAAATTCTCGGCCCCGTGAAAATTCACGAAAAAAATTCGTGAGCCGTGAAAATCTTCGAGAAAATAGTCAAGTCGCGAAAAAATATGCGCTCTGCGAAAATTCCCGAAAAAAATACGCGCCCGCGAAAAAAATCGCGAGGTGTGAAAATCCGCGAAAAAATCCTCGAAAAAATACGCGACTTGCAAAAATTCGCGTCCCGCAAAAATCAGTTTAAAAAAATCGCATTCCGCGAGAATCCGCGAAAAAACATGCGTTCCGTGAAAAAATACGCGCCCGCGGAAAAATTCACGGCCCCGCGAAAATACACGAAAAAATTCACGCGACCTGCGAAAAACTTCGACAATCACGAAAGTCTGTGAAATATTCGCGATCCGAGAAAATTCACGGAATCATTTGGCGCCTCCATAAATCCGTGAAAAAGTTCGCGACCATCGAAAATCCGTGAAAATTGCAACATCCACGAAAATCTGTGAAGTATTCGCAATTCGAGAAAATTCGCGAAAAAATATGCCTCTCGAAAATCCGCGTAAAAATTAACGGCGCGTGCAAATCCGCGTAAAAATTCGCAGTCCGTGAAAATCCTCTCACGAATTTGCGACCCCAAAAATCACGGAAAAATTCACGATGCGTGCAAATCCGCGAAAAAAATTAGCGCCCCTAAAAAAATTCGCGAGGCTTCAAAATCCGCAAAAAAAAAATTCGCGCTCAGCAAAAATACGCGACTCGCAAAAATTAGCGTCCCGCGAAAAAATATGCGCTTCGCGAAAATCCGTTATAAAATCGCATTCCGCGAAAATCCTCGAAAAAATATGCGTTCCGCGAAAAAAATATCTGCCCCGCGAAAATCCGTGGAAAAATTCACGAGCCGTGAAAAACCGCGAGAAAAATCGTGCATGCGAAAATCCGCGAAAATACGCGCCCCGCCAAAAATCCGCGAGAAAATATGTGACCTACCAAAATTCGTAAAAAAAAAATTGCATCCCGCGAAAATCCGTGAAAAAATACGCGTTCCGCGAAAAATACGCGTTCGCAAAAAAATTCTCGGCTCCCCGAAAATCCGTGAAAAAAATCGCATCCCAGGAAAATCCGCGAAAAATATGCGCTCTGCGAAAATTCTCGAAAAAATTGCATTCCGCGAAAATATTCGCGCCCCGCGAGATCCGCCAAAAACACGTTTCCCGCGGAAATCCGCAAAATATGTCGACGCCGCTTTTTTCATGCCTGACGCGAATAGCAAATTTTCTTAAAATTGAAATCTTTCCAGTGAAATATCTCGAGAACCGTTCGAAGAATATCTTAGTTTGTTTTAAACATAAAATTTTCAAAATCGCATACCTAGATTTCGAGAAAAACTACAAAAGGTGATTTTTAACCGGTATTGAAGCGGTTTTTAAAAAAAAAATATATGAAGATATCTCCTTTCAAACCGGAGATATTGCGTACTACTTTTGATTTTCGGCATGAGAGATGTTCAAAACATTCTACCCTGTGAATTTCAGTTCGATCTGAGCACTTTGAGAAAATCCGAGGATTACAAAATATGAAGGAATCACACTTTAAGAAAAATCATAAAGTTAAAATTAGTGGTTCCCGTACTACAGACTTACAGACAACTAATTTTCAAAAAGAAAAATTTTTAAAAAGTAATTTTTCTATATTGTTTTTTGCATCTAATTTCCCGAACATTCATGGGGAGCAACAAACTTTTGGCATTTTGCATTTTCAATTGCTAGTTTGAATTTATTTAATAGATCTCTTCTAAATTAAAACCAGTCTTGTCCTCCTTAGCTGCAGATTATGTTTATCTAATTTCCCTATTTTTTTTTTCCTTATCACTCTATCTCATTCATTCCGCTGCA
>NC_077226.1:2228173-2246929 GCF_024763615.1 Phlebotomus papatasi | reverse complement strand
CATAGAAAGAAATTTTGTTGGTTATAAAATACAAATAATAATAAAATATTGTTAGTATGCAAAAATATATGCTACTAATAAAATATTACTATAAAAGATTGAGAAAAATATTTAAAGAAAATATACATGTAAAAATAAATTTCTTAAGAATTTTTTTAAGTTTTCTTAAGTAGATTTTTCATACTATATTAAACAAGTTATTGATTCCTAAGTATGAGAAGTGCATGGGAGTGCAAGAAGTGCTGGAAGTATTGCAGAATTTTTGGGAGTTTTTCGAAATGCTAGAAGTGTAAAGGGCTTTTCCATACAAATTGTGGAAGTGTCTACACCCTTTAGAAAAGTTTAGACATGATTACTAATGTATAATAGTAGAATGGGATATTATTGCCATATTAATTTAAAATGATTACAATAATCATAAAATATTTTTTTCATAAAAATTTTATTAGTAATAAGAACGAAAGGCAATATTTAGGTATAGATAAGTTATGGCAATTATTTCATATAGATTTCACAAAATATTACATGGTTGTGTTAATTAAATGAAATTGATAATTGCAACTAATATCAGTAACGAATTTCATTTAGTCATAACTATCAATATAAATACATGAGCCTATATTTTTATATAGTTCTGTCAACTTTTGCAAGAGTTACGCAGGGTTATTCAACTAATTCTGATCAACTATTTCATTTAGTTACCCAAACTAAATATATAGTTGGGTCTATATTTACTATATTTTATAGTTCTAATAACTGCATATGAGCTTATACGAACTAATTTTTTCTAAGAGTGTAGAAGTGGTGTATTTGGAGATATTTTCACCCTAATATCTCCCCCTTGGTAATTTGGAAAAAATCAACTTTTTACGAAGCTGCAAAACCTTCCTCTATATGAGGGCAACAAACTTTTGGCACTCACTATTCAATCTTTTATGCAGTTTTTTTTTATTATTTATATTGATGAATAAGAATAATCACTATGTACCCTTTCCAAGGTCGTTGTAAATGTCGTTGGAAAGTCTATGGAATTTTTGTGATATGTCTCAAGTAATCCCAGAAATTTCCACATCAATCCAGAGTAAAGTGGCATCTGCGATGTTATTCATCATTGGAAATTAATTGGGAAATGGATTTAGTGATACTGTTTTGGGAATAAAAAAAAGGGAGACCTGGCCCTTTGCAAATAAGAGCAAGAAAAAAGAAAATAATAACAATTGACGTGGGGTTGAGAGATAGAACAAATAGGAATAATTAAGTGTAAATGTCTCTGTGAATTAATTTTTGTTGCTGTGCCTTTTTATGCTACCGTTGTGTTTCCCCTCTCTTTTTTTGCCTATGTTTCACCCACATTTCCCCCTCCCCCCCGACCCCTCCGACCCCTTTATGCTGAGATATCCCACTCAATTATGCACAAACGGCTGCACAGTTCAAAGGACGCACTGGGAATATAATATTTTGGCGGGAAGCACATCCCAAGAAACTTTTAGAGAGAATGAAGAATTGGGATAGGGGTTGGATTTTGATGATGGCAAGCCCCAATTGATCCTAATCACCATGATTTACAAATTAGGGGGTGTCTCTTTCCTCTTCCCCGCCCCTCCCCTAAAACAAAAAAACAATCGTAGTAAAAAATATATCGTGGATTTCCTAGTGAAATTTTCACAATAAATTCTTCGTTACTTGGTAATGAGACAGTAATCCTTCAAGGACATCATAAGGACGTGAAAAAATATATTTAAAAAAAAAATTAAACATAATTACAAAATGAAATAAGATTGAATGAGAAGGAATGGGGAAATTATTAGAAAATTGAAGACAATAATATTAATCTGTGTAATGTCTCTGGGTCACTTGAACTTGACCTCGAGAAAGGTCACCACGTGTTTGCCCCACAAGTACGGAAATTCACGATAACATGAGCACAAGTTGCATTTTCACATTGCGACATTAAGCACGTTTTTTTTTTGGTTGTTTTTTTTTTTTTGAAAGAAAAGACTTCAAATAAATTTGTAGCAAAAAGGAATTAAATAATTTTCCTACGATTTTCCCCATAGAAATGCAATTAATAGGGACAGCTGCATTATAAATAAATTTAGTTTGCATTTTGTGACACATAAATTGGATCATTCATATTGGATATTAATATATATAATAATTTTATAAAATGTTGGGGGACGATTATTTTGAATATTCTTCAGAATAAAATTCGATTAGTTACACGTTGTTGGAAAATTCACCTCATTTAGTGCAGAGGCGTAAGAATAAATGGGGAAATTTATTTTTAAATTTTCAAACATATTGACTACGTTTATATATACATTTTGGATAATTTGGATTAATTTGGATTAGGGGAAGGAGTGCGCGCATTTATGCGCGCTGCGCGCAAGCCGATTTTCACGACACAGCGCGCAAAGTATATTTTATGCGCGCTGAATGCGAGCAGCAGCAAAAATTTTCTTGCGCGCAGCATATCGTCAGTTAAATCAGCATTTGTCGTAACTTCCTTTTGACAACTTTTCAGGAGACGAACAGTTCAATATTATTTTTCTTAAAAATGAACCCCGAATGAGATACTTTTGAGTCAAAAGAATAAAAGTATCACTAATAAGTATCACTCCAGAATATCTTTATAAAATGATTTAAAAGCTGAAATATTGAAATACCGTCGTTGCGGGTGACTTTGCACGTTTTTTCGCTGTTTGTCAACTTTACCCTCTAAAAGTGGACAGTTAAAGTGAAGGGAGGGGGGTTAATGGGTAAAATTATTTGTATTCAGTTGTTAATGAATGGATTTTGTGCCAATAACATTAATTTTATAAAATTTTACTATGTTTAAAAAAATCAAGAAAAAAGGCTTGCACTGGGGATAAGGTGCGGGTGACTTTGCACTTTTTAATAAATACAAAAAAATCAACAATTTCTGATAATAAACGACAATGAAGATGTTCGGTTCTAATGGTAAGATGCACGAGATCTACAAGATGACGTGGTCGCCATCTTGATTTGACGTTTCTGTCCGCCATTTTGAATAACTGTCAAATCCTAAAACTAGTCCGATTAGGTTGTAATTTTAGTATGTTGTAGCTGATATCAAGACCTTTTCAGAACGTATCTATGTCCCAGTCTACGTCAAGTATTTACCTAGATACAGAGGCTCAAAGTTTTAAATTTTGAAATACTCATATTTTGGCGGTCTTTATTTTTCAATATTCAATATTTGAAACCTAAACGAAATGCCTCAGTAACTATTAAAAATGGTTGAGACTTTTATTTTATATATTTATTTACTCTAACATAATTGAAAAAAAAAAATAAACGAAAAGCGCATTTAATTAATTTTTTATTTTTCATCTTTGCGAAAACAGTTTTTAAGATTCTCAAATAATGCACTGTTATAAACCAAAACATTACTTTTCTTTCTGTTTGTTCGTTAGATCTCATCGCCTAACGATAGCGCTGTCTTTTTTGTGATGGTTTTGATAAAAGAAGCTCCCGCTAGTTTTGTATTCATGAAAATGTCAAAATTTTGAACTTGAATCCCCTATATCCAGACAATCACTTGACCTAGGTCGGATTTTATATATGTTCTGAAAAGGTCTTGACATCAGCTAGAACATACTAAAATTTCAGCTCATACGGATGAGATTTTTGTTTTGACAGTTATTCAAAATGGCGGACAGAAACGTCAAATCAAGATGGCGACCATACCATCTTGTAGATCTCGGTCACTTTACATTAAATTCCCACAAAATTGGATAATTTTTAGCCAAATACTTCTATAATAAAGCTTTAGAAAGACCATTATATGCAATTTTATAACATAAATCATGCGTTCTCAGGAAGATAATAGAGAAGAAAAAATATTTTAATAAAAATAATCAACAAAATCGAAGTGGATTACTCTAGCCAGATAAATTTAGATTGGATTTGGTTAATTTACTACTCTGAAATCGATTTCGGAATTGCACCTTCAGATAACTTTTTCACGGAGCCGTTTTTTGACAAAATACCTATATTAGCATTTCATTGACTATTACTGAAACTACAAGAATCCTTTTAGGGATCATTGTACCTTACTTGGTACTTAACATATCCCTATATACTTTGACATGGTAGACCGGATCGGCGAAGACCATCAATAAGTGCTAGAATTTATGAAAGTCTTACGGACAGCAGAGTGCAAAGTCACCCCCCGAGTGCAAAGTCACCCGCAACGACGGTATATGTTAGAAGAAACACAATGAGATTTTATCGTAACTTCCATAATTTATAAAGCCGTAACTTCCAATGTATGGAGATTCTGGAAGTTACGACAATTTTCAAAAATGCGTTATATCAATTTAAATCATTCTAGTGATAATAAGTGCCTTTATTTGACTAAATTAATCAATTAAATTCTTATCCCTGTCTCTAAAAGCTTTTATTTCATAAATTTTATTGAATAAATTTTGTGCTTCACGTCACTTGTTTTGTTTTGAAATAATGACAGATTGGCAGGGATTTTTACTGCTCGAACTCAAAGAGAGAGCAGTTATATAATGGACTTTTTTCAACTTCTCACTGTTCTGGAGCTTAAACGGTAAGAGATATCGACTTCCGGTCTTCGGTGACCCCTCCTCAAATGACATTATCTCGTACCCAACCTCTTTACTTTTCCCCTCTCCCCTTTCATACGTTCCCTATCCCCCAAAAATAGGTCAAAAATTAGGTTTTTCTAATTTTGCAAAAAATTTGCCCAAGCTTTTTCAATGATTTTCGGATATGTTTTAGACCAGGTCCAGGCAAACATTTCGCCCAAACATACCCATGACTGGAAAATTCGCCATTTTGAATTATTGAAGGTCAAAGGTCAACTTCTTTGGAAGTCTCATTTTTCAACCGAATAGGTTAATTTTGGATTTTTTGGAAAGGTATTGAAATTCTGAATCCGACTGCATCGGTCACAATCGGTGATGGATTGGGAAAGTAACGGTAATAGCTCTGTTTTAAAAATTAATGATAAAATTGTTTTTCGCACTTTTTTTTTTTAAAGAGAAAGAATTTTTATCTATTATGGGGGCGCGGGGAGCCACTGTCAAAGACACGTCTTAACGGTCACTGAATTTAAATTCTTTACATTAATTCTTTGCAAACTCCATTGATTTAGATAGAGTAGCTATCCAAGAACACAAATTGGCGACCGGAATTCAAATTAGGAAAGAGACTGAAGGCCAATTTGAACAAATTCGACGAGATGCCACAAATTTTTCATCTGCCATTTTGTGCCAAAAAATTTTGCATGACTTTCCACAAAGTGAGAAAGGAACAACAAAATGTATTTCCAATTAATTGAAGGACTAAAGTAACCCAAGAATAAATAATCTAAAATAACTCAGTTTGCGTATGATGTATAATACCATGGTAAGGAATGGGTTAAATAATTTCTTAATGGCTTTCTCATTGTCTATAAACACGATTTAATCTTCAGTAACCCTTACGTGCGTACAAAAAATATGCTAACGAAGAGGACTTTCTCGTGAGTTTGAGCATTTTGCAAAGCTGGGACGCTTTGCCATCTCTTCTTTTGGAGAGATTTTCTTTTAGTTTTATATGGGAAAGGAGAAAAGACCAAGAATAAGAAGAAATCCTTCACTCAAGAGCATCTTAACAGGGTTTTGGAAGCCTTTCGTCGCGGTTTCACTGTTTGTCTCCAATTAGAAACTTTCCTTTGTCTCCATTTGGATTAATTTGTTTCCAATTGCAACATTTTGCATTTGTGTATTTTTTTTTTGTATTTAAGAAGTTTTAAAATTTTATTTAAAGAATTTTCACTAAACATTGGCATTGTAGAAGAGTCAAGGAGCAAATTTATGAGCATTTTGCAAAGCTGGGACGCTTTGCCATCTCTCTTTTATTCTAAAAATATACTTTGGCGGCTAATCTACCCCGGTCTCCCCTATCTCGAGAATTATATTGCATCTTGTCGAAAGTTTCGTTTTTTTTTAAGTTTAAAGACAAAATTAAATTTAGGGGAAAGTGGGGCAGCTCTAAAATTTGGATTTTTCACCTTTTTGTTTTTAAATAAAATTGAGCCAATCGTATCGTGATATAATTTAGCTGCACAAAGAGATTGAGAAGATTGATAATCCCAATTTCAAAGGTGCCCCACTTTCCCCTACATGTGATTCGTTTTAATCTGAACTCATTCAAAGCGTATAAATGTATCCACTGAGAGAAATCCGAAAAAGTTAAAATAACATTCCGGAAATGTTAATTTTACCCTGCAGTATTGATCCAAAATCGGTGTAAATATTACCCTTTTTATGTGTATTCGGGGTTAAAGTGACCCTTTTTCATGTTAATTTTACCCTTAAAAACCTTATTTTTACACCTAAAAAGTGTTAAAGTTATGAGGAAAAAAAGTTAATCGCACCCTCTTTTTTTCTCAGTGTCCCAATCTGTCCTGATACTTTCTTCTGGCAAAGGAATTGGTGTATTTTATTTTCTTCCTCAGTCGCCTATTTTGGTGCAATTTTTCTTTCTTTTCTTACCATTTTCCTGACATTTTTCCGGGACGTTGGGGCGGGGGGCTGTGTATAGAGTGAATGAATTGAGTGTTTTGGGGTGTTGTTGGAAAGGAATTGCTCAATGAGCCACAAAGATTCCCTGTTGTTAGTACTTTTCACAATGACATTCCCTTCTCCCGGACTCAAGGATCGCTTTTAGTGTCCAACTGTGTGCACTGAACCAGAGCCTTTTTTGTCACATTTTTTCTGTGGAAAAACGGGAAAAAGTCCAAAAGAGAAAAATCGCTTCTCAAGAAAAACGGAAATGATGACAATATTTATTGTTTGTGGTACTACATCGTTTTTGGGGATATTTTGTGTTATTTGTTCAATTTGAAGTTGATTTTTTTTTTGGAAAATTACCCCAAAGGTAGGGGAGACCGCGATATAAGGGCTACAGATCTAAGGTTTAGCCATCTGGTTTAACTCTTCTAATTCCTTATCAGGCGTGATTTTTTTTTTTGGAAATTATTGTTTAGAATTGAATATTAAAGGCAAATGATTAATTGGATTTAGAAAAATCAATCTTGTTATTGAGATTTTTGAGTCCTTTGCGTAACTTGATGAATTTAATTCGTTACATCCATTGAAAATCGGTTAAATCGGTTAAATCCATTGAGAAGCCTGAAACAAAAATTGATTTGTTCAATGGACTTTAGGCAATTAACTGATTCTATTTGCAATTCTTTTTGCAAACCTTCATATTAAATTCATTATCATTGAAACAGAAAAAAAAGATTAATCATGACGATTGTGCGTCAAGAAATACATTTTCTATCTAAAAGCAAAAAAAAAGAAAGGAAACAACAAAAAAAAGAAAGAAAGAAGACTGTCCGGACAATATTAATAAATTTTTGTGACGAGGGAAGAAAAATATTTTGATATATTCTATTTTTCTCCAATGCCTCTCCTATTATATATTCTTCTGTCAACTTTTATTTTTTTTTTTGGTCTCATACTCCAAATCCCCGCGATATTATTTATAGTTGAACGCATCGTGACGATGGTTCGCCTAATTCTTCTGTTTTTTTTTTTATTATTAAATTTTTATTTTAGTTATAACTTCTTGTAATATTTTCTCCTATGTTCATTAACCAGTGGAAATTCCATTGGGAAAATATAATGGGCTATTTTTGGGTGAGATTTCTGATTTATTGAAAGAAGAAAATAAAAGTAGAAAATATTCTTCGTTTTTTTTTATTCTTCTATACAATAGCTAATGTTGCTGTAACGCTGTTTCAGAGTTAATTTCGTAGATCAATTTAAAAAAAAAATAAATAAAGAAAAAAGAAACTTTGGAAAAGATACAATAATTCTCGAGATATTGCATTTTAAATTAAATGACCTGTGAAGAAAGTTCGATTTAAACTTTGGTTTTTCTAAATTATCTCGAAATCCTTTTATGCTTTTTAGCTCCTTTTACGTTCATTTTGTAGATCTTTTTGTGCAAATAAATTAAAAAAAAACAGAAACCTTAAATAATAGTATATTAGTTATCGAGGAATTTCTATTTGAATATAAATAAAAAGGTAAAAACCGCAGTAGGGGAAAGTGACCATGCTTGATAATGTCCAACCTTGATAATAACTAATTTTTTCCTATGTTAATCAATAATTGTGACTATTTGAGTTCTGTCTAAATATTAATGTGTCATTTTTTGTGTCCGGTGTAATATTTACAGCGGAAAATGGGCTTATATAGGTAGGGAAAATCTCTATACAGGTAGGCATCTGGTCCAACCTTTATAAAAATCACCACTGTATTTTCATTTTCCTTCTGAGGAAATTAGAAGGATTTCCAGGAATTACTTCAGGTGGGATTATGAACCTTATAAGTAAAACATTTTTTTTGTCATAGTGGAAAAAAACGCTGCGATTTATGTGGTAGTTAGAAAAAAAATCCAAAACTCGGACATCATTTTACAGTATCAAGCATGGTCACTTTCCCCTATTTCTCGCGTATTTTCGCAGATCGAGGAATCGTTCACGGATTTTTGCGTACCATCAAATTTTCCGCGTTTTTTTGCACACCGCGGAATTTTTCGCGGATTTCCTCGGACGACTGAATTTTTCGCAGAACGCGGCATTTCTTGAGGAACATCGTGGACCGTTGAATTTTTAGCGGATTTTTGAGGATCACGGAGATTTCGTGAATTTTTCGCGGATCGTGGAGCCGTTCACTCGAATTTTTGCGGCCCTCGAAATTTTTTCACGTATTTTCGCACATCGTGGAATCGTCCATGCGAATTTTTGCGAATTGCGGAATTGTTTCCGGATTTTATTCGCGAATTTCCTCAGACTGCAGAATTCTTCGCGGATTTTCGCAGAAAGTGGAATATCTCGCGGATCGCGGAGTTTTCGTCGATTTTAGCGGACCGCGGAATTTTTTACGAATTTTTGGGGACCGCAAAATTTTTTGCGGATTTTCTCGGACTGCGGAATTTTTTTGCGGAACATCGTGAACCGATGAAGTTTTCGCGGATTTTCGAAGAAACCAGAATTTCTCGCGGATCGCGGAGTTTTCATGGATTTTTACGGCCCGCCGAATTTTTCGCGGATTTTTGAAAAACGCAGAATTTAACTGGGAACATCGTGGACTGCTGATTTTTTTTACGGGTCGTCGAATCGTTCATGCGAATTTTTGAGATCTGCGGAATTTTTCGAAAGCTGAATTTTTCGCGGATTTTTCCGGAGCGTGGAGTTTTTTCCGGATTTTCTCGGATCCGCAGTATTCAGTTTGAAAGGTTCTCAGATGTTTTTCTGCATTTCTCTTACAATTTTCTTCATTTCCAAATAATATTATACCTACAGTGGGTGTCAATAGTTTGTTGCCTAATGCATGTTTGAGAAATCAAGTGAAAAAAAAATGAAACAAAAAATTACTTTTTCAAATTTTTCTTTTTGCAAATGAGTTCCCTGTAATCCGTAGATATTATTTATATTTTTCAAAAAAAAAATTATTAATTTTATTCCATATTAAAAATAATTGTTTTCCAAAAGTTGATCATTTTTGAAAAATCAAAAGTTTGTTGCCTCATTTAAAAAACTAATTCAGAATGGTCGAAATTTGCAACCAACGTAATGTAAACCAGTTACATTTTGGGTTTATGTCATTTGAGAGGCAAATTGTGGATTTGTACGTTCATAAAGTTGTCAATGGTAAATATATGTATATAAAAATGATGATAAATAATAAGAAATAATCTGTTTTTTGATAATTCACAAATTTAGGTTAAAAATGGCAAATTACAAAAAGTTAAAAGGTGGAAAATCGTCCACAGATACTGTTGGAATGAATCTACGTCATTAATTGCCAAATTTTATGGAAACTCACGAAAGGTTATACAGTAGAGTCTCGCTATAGTCCATATTTGGTTTCAAATTTGACACTTGGGTCGCACTATAGTCCATGTAATTTTTTAAAATTATCAACGACTTTTAGTATTGAAATTACTCGACGGATTCCACTTTCTTTGCGATTGTGGTACTTGTCCTCGCTCACTTCATTGTGGATCACAATTATCACAACTACTTAATAAAGTTTGCCAAAAATATTAAAATAATTATGCATGTCGCATACTAAAAAACATAACAAAATCAGTGTTTTGAAATCAACGGTCGATAAATTGTGGACTATAGAGCGATGGCCTATAGCGAGACTCTATTCTACATAAAATGGTCAAATATTATAGTGATGAAGCACAAGTATATCTGGAAAATGCTACTGGTAGATCCAGGGTTTCGACTCAGGCAGTCAATAACCGTATTGTAAGTATCTCTGATAAGTAACCCCATGGTATTTGCCACAAAAATTCAGAGTTAACAGGTTTTTTAAATGAGGCAACAAACTTTTGATTTCTCAAAAATTACCAACTTTTGGAAAACAATTATTTTTAATATGGAATAAAATTAATAATTTGTTTTTTTTTTTTTGAAAAATATAAATAATATCTACAGATTACAGGGAACTCATTTGCAAAAAGAAAAATTTGAAAAGGTAATTTTTTCTATCATTTTTTTGTCACTTGATTTCTCAAACATGCATTAGGCAACAAACTATTGGCACTCACTGTATATAAGCAAATATCAAGCCTAAAGAAGGCTCTAAATATAAGGGAAGTGTACCAGCGATCGGCAGTGTTCCTCGGATCGTCGGGTTAATACCACATTGTTGCTCCAAATTAAATGATTTTTTAAAAATTATTAGCTACTTTTTACCATTTAACTCTTACAAGAATACAGTGCATTAACTCAGATTAAATTTCTAAAACCAATTTTCCCTGAGATACTTGATTAAATTTCTGACGATCCGAGGTACAGAGTGCAAGTTTGCAATTACACATATTTTTTATTAATTTAATGTAAAAATTTAAAATTCAAAAGCACAGATATAGTTAAAGGGATCACTAATGTATCAATTAGCAAACATAAAAATACCAAATAATGTTTTGTGGATTATATTTTTAACTAAATATGGAGCATGTCTCTTAACATTCCGATCCGGGGTACTCTTCCCTTATGTCAAGTTTATGATCTCTCTCTATCTATGTCGAATTGCACCTATGTTTATCTATGTCGATAAATCTCTTAAATGTGACTAATTTGGAATAATTTTAAATAGATAGGGTGGAGTCTACACTTATGGATGCTATACACTTATAGACAACATGCAAAAATCTTAAGTTCTTACGTAAAACAGATTTCGAAAAGTTAAAAAATTATTAGGGTAAATTGGTACAAATTGGACAATGGCAAAAGTTGGAAAATTTCGCTGGTACAAGTTGGACGGGCAATTTTTTCTTGATAAATACAGTACTAAATTTTAATTTGTATATTTTTTCTATGTTTTAGTTTAATTATTTGGTTCCTTGTGCTGCAAATAAAGTGAAAATCCATTCATATGAATAAGATTTAACGTATAAAATTCTCACCTCAATTGACAGTGTAACTTTTCACCGTCGAAAAAATACATCGATCGGCCATTTTTTCCTAATAAAAACACAAGAAGAGTGACTTTGGTTTTTCGGTTCTGTTGACATTTCTCAATATTTCTGGCAAATTTTAGTGGAATAAAGTGTTTAATCTCGATAGTTAACAGTACGTAATGGTTTTATTTGATATAATTACTAACTGTATGAAGAAAAAGTGCTTATTTGAAGCGTGAGCAAAAGTGACAAGTTGGACATCCGGAGATACGATTGTATTGCAGGGGTTTTCTTTTTATTTCAGATGGCTAAAAAGGCAAATAAATTGAAAAAGTACAAATCCTATACTCAAGACCAAGTGAACAAAGCACTGGAAGCTTTTCGTCAAGGAAAGTCACTAAGTCAGGTGTCAGTATTATTTGGGGTGCCAAGGACAACACTTTTTAATAAGCTGACCGGGAAATGTCCGGAAGAATGCTCTGGGGGAAGGCCTCCTACGCTGCCAAAAGATATAGAAGATGAGTTCGTTGAATGGATTTTAGGATGCAGTGACAAGTGGCATCCTATAACAAAAGATCAAGTTCTCAACACTGTGCAAATTATTTGTAAGAAGTTCAAGATTGTCAACGAGTTCACCGATGGAAGGCCAGGATACTCTTTGGTTCAAGAGCTTTTTGAACAGATACCCAGAATTGAGACTTCGTACACCAGAAGCATACACAACCCAAAGAGCTGGTATTACCACTGAGTGGTTTGAGAAAACTCATGAATATTTAAAATCCAAAGATCTTCTGGAACTTCCTCCTGATCGCGTCTTTAATCTTGACGAAACGGGTGTAATGCTTTCGCCCAAAGGTGGACAGGTATCTATTATTATTCTATGGAGTTTTTAAATTCATGTTTGAAGTTCTTTGTGACAATTCGTATGATTAAAGAATACTAAAAGAAGAGGCTATGCAAGAAAAAAAAGAATTAGACTTCAGAAACAGGAAGAAAGGCTCAAAATAAAAGAAGAAAAGGAGCAAAGCAAGAAAATTAAAATATCCAAGAAAAAGATTTAATAAATATCTAAGCCTTAATGTTTTTTACTTTTTAATTATACACTTTACCCTAGTGGTATAATTGATTCAGTTTGTATGGCATTCAGTAAAAAATCTTGAAACTTGCACAACCTTCCCCTACGCATTGTCCAAATTCCCACGTCCAACTTGTACCCACCCTGTCCAAATTATATTGTTTTGCACTCACGTATTTTTCTTGTATTTAAGAACTTTTCAAACTGTTTTTCAAGAATTTCCATGAAACGGTAATATTCTAGAAGAATCAAGGAGCAAATTTATGTATGTCATCAGGGAAAAATGTATTTATAATGTCTTTAATCTTGTATCAAAGTTCGAGCCTCTGGAAATTGTTCCAATTTATGCAATTTACCCTAGTTTATGATCTAATTAACATTTTTTTTCTATTTTTTCTAAATCTGTTAAATGAAATAACTTAAATTTTTGTATTGTCCATTAGTGTGTATAATATCCATAAGTGTAGACTCCACCCTATCCACACTACATGAAATACTATCACAAATCCTGACTTCCGTTAAAAAGATGTCGAAAGGTATTAATTGCAGTATCATCCGAAAACTATCACTTCTTTTAAGGTGTGCTATTTATATTCTTCCCTTAATATGTACCATTTCAAGAATTGTTCTATCGTACTACGTTCCAGTGTCCGAAAGTGTCCTATTTATCCTGTTGCCACTGTATTATATATAATATTTTTGTTCTGCTACCTCTTAATGGCCTGATGGACCAATTAATGTTAAATGCGATGCCATATGATGTCAAGCAAGCCACACAATCCAGACAGCATCCCTCAGCATTAATAATAAATGGATAAATAAGTAAACACAGCCAACAGCGAACCCCTTTCCTTTTTTTTTCTCTTGTGCCACCGGAGGGATAGTACTCCCTCAATCGCACTTGCTCTATTTTTTCCCTTTTTTTCCCCCTGCTACCATCAATTCCCTCAAGGGATGATACAGGGTGAACCTTGTCTCTTTTTTTTGGGGTTGTATAATCGTCTTAGAGCCGGGTTTAAGGTGTGGTTGAGCATTCGAGATTGTCTCTGATGAGAAAATTGAGAAAACCACTTTAAATGGATTGTTTTTTCCGGTTTTCTTTAAAATAATGTGGAAAATGGGAGTATAAATTGATATTTAATTAAACTATCAGATACATTTTTATAGGAGTAGCCTAAGGGCTCAAATGAAAGGTCTCTCAATGTCATACAACTTCCTAGAACATTAGAATTTCATAGGACTGACGCTAGGGTCGCTACAGTCGCAACAAAAATATTGATTCCCAACACTCTGACTTATTGGAGGAGTCAATTTAGTAATCTTGGAATTATCTAATTTAGTAATCTTTGCTATTTGTACGCGTGTGTGTATTTCGGAGTTTTAAAATAACTGCCAATGTGATTATTTTTGGCCTAGAATGACTGACATATGTTTTGTCACAATTTTCATAATTCTCTCCTCCTATATTATCTCACAACTATATATATTTATTGTTTTTCATCATCCCACGATATTTATTTTCAACAATAAATGAACTAAAATAAAAAAAAATTGCCCAACAATAAATTAACAAAAAAGAAAAAATTCTATGAGTCTCTTCACATTTTATATATTCCCTCTTTTCTCTCTCTCTCTCTTTTCTTATTCACATTTTCATTTTGGATTCAACGATATATAATTTATTTTAAGACATTCTTTCCCACTAAACTTTACAATAAAAACCCTCTCCCTCGTCATCTTTGACTTTTGGGATAAAAATAAAAGAATAAAATAAAATAAAATAAAATGTAGGGGTTGCGAGGTGAGTAAGGGAATGTTGAGACCAAAAAAAAACCAAAAGGGAGAAGGAAAATAGAGCGAAAAACCCCTCGAAAAAAAGAAAAACACATGGAAAAGAAGAATAAGAAACCGCAATGGGCACGCGACTCCTGGAATAATCTATCAAATGGCAAAAGACGAATCTCGAAATAAAATTTTTTGACCAAAAAAATCGTAAGGCTAACCCCTTACAGTTTTTTCGAAAAATCGAAAATTCGCTCTAAAAACCGGAATTCTCAATATTTCTGGATGAAATTCACAAAGAATACTTGAAATGGTTCTACTAATTGATTTCCATTGCGGAATTTGCAAAATCTCGAAATAAAATTTTTTGACCAAAAAAATCGTAAGGCTAACCCCTTACAGTTTTTTCGAAAAATCGAAAATTCGCTCTAAAAACCGGAATTCTCAATATTTCTGGATGAAATTCACAAAGAATACTTGAAATGGTTCTACTAATTGATTTCCATTGCGGAATTTGCAAAATCTCGAAATAAAATTTTTTGACCAAAAAAATCGTAAGGCTAACCCCTTACAGTTTTTTCGAAAAATCGAAAATTCGCTCTAAAAACCGGAATTCTCAATATTTCTGGATGAAATTCACAAAGAATACTTGAAATGGTTCTACTAATTGATTTCCATTGCGGAATTTGCAAAATCTCGAAATAAAATTTTTTGACCAAAAAAATCGTAAGGCTAACCCCTTACAGTTTTTTCGAAAAATCGAAAATTCGCTCTAAAAACCGGAATTCTCAATATTTCTGGATGAAATTCACAAAGAATACTTGAAATGGTTCTACTAATTGATTTCCATTGCGGAATTTGCAAAATCTCGAAATAAAATTTTTTGACCAAAAAAATCGTAAGGCTAACCCCTTACAGTTTTTTCGAAAAATCGAAAATTCGCTCTAAAAACCGGAATTCTCAATATTTCTGGATGAAATTCACAAAGAATACTTGAAATGGTTCTACTAATTGATTTCCATTGCGGAATTTGCAAAATCTCGAAATAAAATTTTTTGACCAAAAAAATCGTAAGGCTAACCCCTTACAGTTTTTTCGAAAAATCGAAAATTCGCTCTAAAAACCGGAATTCTCAATATTTCTGGATGAAATTCACAAAGAATACTTGAAATGGTTCTACTAATTGATTTCCATTGCGGAATTTGCAAAATCTCGAAATAAAATTTTTTGACCAAAAAAATCGTAAGGCTAACCCCTTACAGTTTTTTCGAAAAATCGAAAATTCGCTCTAAAAACCGGAATTCTCAATATTTCTGGATGAAATTCACAAAGAATACTTGAAATGGTTCTACTAATTGATTTCCATTGCGGAATTTGCAAAATCTCGAAATAAAATTTTTTGACCAAAAAAATCGTAAGGCTAACCCCTTACAGTTTTTTCGAAAAATCGAAAATTCGCTCTAAAAACCGGAATTCTCAATATTTCTGGATGAAATTCACAAAGAATACTTGAAATGGTTCTACTAATTGATTTCCATTGCGGAATTTGCAAAATCTCGAAATAAAATTTTTTGACCAAAAAAATCGTAAGGCTAACCCCTTACAGTTTTTTCGAAAAATCGAAAATTCGCTCTAAAAACCGGAATTCTCAATATTTCTGGATGAAATTCACAAAGAATACTTGAAATGGTTCTACTAATTGATTTCCATTGCGGAATTTGCAAAATCTCGAAATAAAATTTTTTGACCAAAAAAATCGTAAGGCTAACCCCTTACAGTTTTTTCGAAAAATCGAAAATTCGCTCTAAAAACCGGAATTCTCAATATTTCTGGATGAAATTCACAAAGAATACTTGAAATGGTTCTACTAATTGATTTCCATTGCGGAATTTGCAAAATCTCGAAATAAAATTTTTTGACCAAAAAAATCGTAAGGCTAACCCCTTACAGTTTTTTCGAAAAATCGAAAATTCGCTCTAAAAACCGGAATTCTCAATATTTCTGGATGAAATTCACAAAGAATACTTGAAATGGTTCTACTAATTGATTTCCATTGCGGAATTTGCAAAATCTCGAAATAAAATTTTTTGACCAAAAAAATCGTAAGGCTAACCCCTTACAGTTTTTTCGAAAAATCGAAAATTCGCTCTAAAAACCGGAATTCTCAATATTTCTGGATGAAATTCACAAAGAATACTTGAAATGGTTCTACTAATTGATTTCCATTGCGGAATTTGCAAAATCTCGAAATAAAATTTTTTGACCAAAAAAATCGTAAGGCTAACCCCTTACAGTTTTTTCGAAAAATCGAAAATTCGCTCTAAAAACCGGAATTCTCAATATTTCTGGATGAAATTCACAAAGAATACTTGAAATGGTTCTACTAATTGATTTCCATTGCGGAATTTGCAAAATCTCGAAATAAAATTTTTTGACCAAAAAAATCGTAAGGCTAACCCCTTACAGTTTTTTCGAAAAATCGAAAATTCGCTCTAAAAACCGGAATTCTCAATATTTCTGGATGAAATTCACAAAGAATACTTGAAATGGTTCTACTAATTGATTTCCATTGCGGAATTTGCAAAATCTCGAAATAAAATTTTTTGACCAAAAAAATCGTAAGGCTAACCCCTTACAGTTTTTTCGAAAAATCGAAAATTCGCTCTAAAAACCGGAATTCTCAATATTTCTGGATGAAATTCACAAAGAATACTTGAAATGGTTCTACTAATTGATTTCCATTGCGGAATTTGCAAAATCTCGAAATAAAATTTTTTGACCAAAAAAATCGTAAGGCTAACCCCTTACAGTTTTTTTCGAAAAATCGAAAATTCGCTCTAAAAACCGGAATTCTCAATATTTCTGGATGAAATTCACAAAGAATACTTGAAATGGTTCTACTAATTGATTTCCATTGCGGAATTTGCAAAATCTCGAAATAAAATTTTTTGACCAAAAAAATCGTAAGGCTAACCCCTTACAGTTTTTTCGAAAAATCGAAAATTCGCTCTAAAAACCGGAATTCTCAATATTTCTGGATGAAATTCACAAAGAATACTTGAAATGGTTCTACTAATTGATTTCCATTGCGGAATTTGCAAAATCTCGAAATAAAATTTTTTGACCAAAAAAATCGTAAGGCTAACCCCTTACAGTTTTTTCGAAAAATCGAAAATTCGCTCTAAAAACCGGAATTCTCAATATTTCTGGATGAAATTCACAAAGAATACTTGAAATGGTTCTACTAATTGATTTCCATTGCGGAATTTGCAAAATCTCGAAATAAAATTTTTTGACCAAAAAAATAGTAAGGCTAACCCCTTACAGTTTTTTCGAAAAATCGAAAATTCGCTCTAAAAACCGGAATTCTCAATATTTCTGGATGAAATTCACAAAGAATACTTGAAATGGTTCTACTAATTGATTTCCATTGCGGAATTTGCAAAATCTCGAAATAAAATTTTTTGACCAAAAAAATCGTAAGGCTAACCCCTTACAGTTTTTTCGAAAAATCGAAAATTCGCTCTAAAAACCGGAATTCTCAATATTTCTGGATGAAATTCACAAAGAATACTTGAAATGGTTCTACTAATTGATTTCCATTGCGGAATTTGCAAAATCTCGAAATAAAATTTTTTGACCAAAAAAATAGTAAGGCTAACCCCTTACAGTTTTTTCGAAAAATCGAAAATTCGCTCTAAAAACCGGAATTCTCAATATTTCTGGATGAAATTCACAAAGAATACTTGAAATGGTTCTACTAATTGATTTCCATTGCGGAATTTGCAAAATCTCGAAATAAAATTTTTTGACCAAAAAAATCGTAAGGCTAACCCCTTACAGTTTTTTCGAAAAATCGAAAATTCGCTCTAAAAACCGGAATTCTCAATATTTCTGGATGAAATTCACAAAGAATACTTGAAATGGTTCTACTAATTGATTTCCATTGCGGAATTTGCAAAATCTCGAAATAAAATTTTTTGACCAAAAAAATAGTAAGGCTAACCCCTTACAGTTTTTTCGAAAAATCGAAAATTCGCTCTAAAAACCGGAATTCTCAATATTTCTGGATGAAATTCACAAAGAATACTTGAAATGGTTCTACTAATTGATTTCCATTGCGGAATTTGCAAAATCTCGAAATAAAATTTTTTGACCAAAAAAATAGTAAGGCTAACCCCTTACAGTTTTTTCGAAAAATCGAAAATTCGCTCTAAAAACCGGAATTCTCAATATTTCTGGATGAAATTCACAAAGAATACTTGAAATGGTTCTACTAATTGATTTCCATTGCGGAATTTGCAAAATCTCGAAATAAAATTTTTTGACCAAAAAAATAGTAAGGCTAACCCCTTACAGTTTTTTCGAAAAATCGAAAATTCGCTCTAAAAACCGGAATTCTCAATATTTCTGGATGAAATTCACAA
>NC_077226.1:2199732-2227673 GCF_024763615.1 Phlebotomus papatasi | reverse complement strand
TGCAAAAGAACGCAAAATTCGATTGATTTTGGTGATCAATTTTCAGTTGTCCAAAAATTTGGCATATGTTTGCAAATATTTTCAATTTTGCAAACTTTTGCGAAATTTTGCCATTCCGATGCAAAATTTTGCGAACTTTTGCCTTCAGGATATTTCGGTGGGAATGGGTACAGCGCCGCCATATTGAGTTTTTTCTTGACAGTCATGGTGGCGTTCTGAAGCAGGTTGCATCGTTTTGTCAATTTTGTTCAAATTTAATTGAATTTCGCAAAAAAAAAATCAATGCAAGAACGAGAAAAAGAAAAGCTTTATACTTTGTGCTGCGAGTTTGGTGTTACTGAGTTATTTGAAGGACTTGTGGGTGAGTAAATGAATTTGTTTTGTAACATAACCTCTTAGAAAGTGAGCTCCAGGAAATTTATCTTTTAATTCCACAAATTCTTTTTATTTTGTCACAGAGAAGCAAGTCACGGTGACTCGTTTGAGAGAGGCTGATGAGAATGATATCGAGGTGCTACTCCCCGCACATGGAGCGAGAATAACTTTCAAAAAGAGGTGGAAGGACTGGATAGCCGGCGCAGCTTCTGTTGCAGAAGATTTCCTTTTGGAACAAAGGAGAGCTGCGAGGCCTTCAACGTGGACTTCAATCCACGTTGAAGATATTCTTGAATGTGCCGAAGGATCCCGCGTAAAGAAATACTATTCTCAAAAAGGTTCCCTAGATGATCGTCACCGCGACATACTTATAAAGATTATAATTCAATATGCCAGAGATCACAACGTGGAGCTCACATGCAAGATCATGAAAACAGTTTCAATGGAAATAGAGGATATTTTCCCTAATGAGAAAAAGGTAAGTGCAGAAATTAATGCAGATCTCACAAGATTTAACCATGCTTTGTGTCAGGAGCGCTACTATCAACCGAAAGGCCACACAAGAAAATCCTATGGAGGACTTCTCTATTGCAAATTCTCTAACTGGAAGCGAGCACAAAAGAGAAAGAGGACCGGAGATAATTCTACTCAGCGCATGGTTGAAGATCTGCAAAATTTAGAAGAGGAAAGTGGTGAGGATCTTTGTAGTCTGAAGGAGATTTTAAAGACAGCTGTTTCTGAAGAAATTTTCTCTGAAAATACTTTGGACTTTTGGGACAAGACATTCCCTCTGAGACAACATGATTTGTGCAATGGTGCTCTTGATGACATTGTAAACGAGTGGCCACTTTACGCCCACAAAAATGGGAAATTTCTGGTAAATTATTCGGTTTTTATAAATTCTTTTTATTTTAATAAAATATTTTTTTTATAGATCGCTGGAGATTTTGATAAACTATATCCTGAAAGTCAATCTTTACACAATAAGTGGGAAACATTTTTCGATCAAATTGCTCCAATTTTGAAGAGATTCATAAAAGATCCTACCTCAAAGAAAGCGTTGCGAGATATTCTTGATTATGGAACAGATGATGCTAGTAAGTTTGTCGGTTAAAAAAGTAAATTGATATGCTTCGAGAATTAAGATATTTATTGCTAATCTAATTTTATTTTATTTTTGATTTTACTCTTGCAGATTCCAAACAGAAAGCTCTGTTTTTGCTCCTGCATGCGGTTTTGAAGCCCCACGTTGTGTTCCACAAGAAATTACAAATGAAGACTATGAGATCAAAACCGACTATAGCTGATTCTCAATCGTGCATGCTGATAGACCTACAGGAAAACAACGAAGATCTGGAAAACCATCTGAAAATGCGTCAAAAGGCATTGGACGACACCAACAGGACATTTCATCCCATAATTTACCGACTGGAACCTTCGTCGTACCGGGTATATTGTATGAGGTATTTGAATTTCGAAGTTGATACCCTCGAACAGGCTGTTGATCTTGCCTTCAAGGCGTATCACGTTATGCATAAAGGTCAATATGCATTGGAATGTGAGGATGTATGGTATTTTATCCGAATTTATTTCTATGGCCTTGAACTTGAGACAGACAAAGAAAAATTTGCTGGACGTATTAATGATTTTCTTCAAGATGTGAATAATAGTATCGACAACAGTTAAAATGTTCTGTTCAAAGTGTAAAAATCCCGTGCCATTTACGGACGTTGATAGTTATACTCAACATTTAAAAAGTTTGCATGGCCAAAAAATATTCTTATGCGGTCAGGACAATTGTTCACAAAGATTTCAGCACATAAAGTCTTTTAAAAAACATCTGAATGGACATTATAAAAATACTCAAGAAACTTTTGAAGAACAGTCAAGTAATTATGTGAATAATGATGATATTGAAATGCATTTGGTTAATGTCAATAATGTCCCTACCGCTCCTGTTTTAAATATTGAAGAGTTGTCTGCAGAATTTAAAAACAAAATGACTGTAAATCTGTTAACACTTCATTCTAAAAATAATTTTTCACGAGAAGACGTATTGTTTGTGAAAGAAATCATAAAGGACACAACTAAATTTTGTGGGGGCATATTATCGCAACACTTTAAAAATGACTTACCCAAATCTAAAAAACTTGATTTTGAAACTGTTACGAACATGCTAGATCAGCCTTTTTCAGGACAAGAGACAGAATATGAATTTGTTGAATATTTAAAAACATTTAATATTTATCAAGATATTGAGGAATTTTGCATTAATGATGGAGACGTAGCACATCTACTACCCCTCAATTTAATCTTTAAAAAATTCTTAGAACTTCCCAACGTTTTTCAAAACATGTATGATCACTTATTGAAATCAGTAAGTACAACAACTCATCTGATTAATTTTACCAATGCCAAGACTTATATGACTAGCCATATTAGACTACCAGACAAAATTGTTTTCGCATTTCTGCTATACAGCGACGATTTTGAAATTAATAATCAGACTGGTCCACATGCTACCACTCATTCAATAAAGGGAGTCTATATGAAATTTATAAATTTACCAGAATCAGTTAGTTCTAAATTGGAATACATATTTCCCATAATGTTTGGACTTCAGAAATCGGCAAATAAGAATATTAATACGTTTTTCGAACCTCTTGTTGATATTATAAATTCTTTACAGTCTGACGGTTTGGATATTGTAGTTGATGGGAACAGGATTACAGTTTATTTTTCGCTGGCTCTTATTATTGGCGATAATACAGAGCTCAATAAAATACTCGGTTTTGTCTCATCATTTGTAAGCAATTTTTGTTTTGGTTTTTGTAAACGAAAGAAATGTGATCTACAACAAGATAACTGTTGAATATGAAGATTATCTACGCAATCGAAACAACTATGACCAAGATCTAGCTACTGCTAACGTTAAAGAGACGGGAATTAGTCAAGAAAGTGTATTTAATTCTGTTTACGGATTTCATGTCACAGAAAATTACAGTGCAGATATCATGCATGATCTTTTTGAGGGAGTGCTACATTATGTCCTATCAAAAGCACTTTATCACTTTATTTTTGAATCAAAATACTTCAATCTTCAGACACTTAATTCTAGAAAACAAATGTTCAGATATTTGAAAATTGACTCAAAATCGACAACTTTGATAAAAGAAAGCCACTTGAAAAATAAAAAATTTCGTATGAGTGCCGCTGAATCACGAATATTCATAACTGTGATAACATTCTTAATAGGGGACTTAGTGCCAAAAAATAATTCGGCTTGGAAATTGATTATTAATCTTCAAAAAATTGTTCAAATTGTTTTAAAATACAAAGTCTCTCACCAAGATATTGAAAGTTTGCGAAATTTAATTCAGGAATTAAATACAATGTATCAGATAATTTTCAAGGATAATCTTAAGCCGAAATTTCACTTTTTAACTCACTATGCAAAAATAATTATTCAAAGTGGACCATTGAGGCAGCTATCTTGTTTCAGATTTGAAGCCAAACATGCTGATTTCAAAGATTATGCGAAAATCGTTTCTGGTAGAAGAAATATATCTATGTCTCTGGCATTAAAAGCAAATTTGAAATTTGCACATATGTTTCTTACTCATCAAGAGTGGTCAAAAAATCATAATAATATAAGACCCTGCGAATATATTAATATAATTACTTCGGATGAGATAAAGAGAAAAATGTATTATTCTAAGCTACAAAAAATGAACAATTTTGATATTGAAGGTACAAATTACATATACAAATCCTGTGAATTTTTCAATGAGACTTTGAACTCTAATGATGTAATTTATCACGCAATGGACTTTTTCGAAATTCAATGTTTTTTGTTAAACAATGAAATATTATATGTGATATGCAAAAAACTAATATGCGTTGAAGATCGACATTTTAATGCTTTTAAAATTAGAAGAAGACAAAATGTTGATGTGATTTTTGAAATGACCAGTTTAGATGAATGCACAAATCCTAAGAGAATTTATTATACACAAAACCACCAGAAATATATATGTTTTCTATAAAAAGTATGTGTGTTTTAATTTTTTTACAAAAAAGGAGGAGAAATAAAATGGTACCAATTTTTGCAAAAAAATGCAAAATATTTGCAAAAGGATGCATTATAGCCTTCCTGCACACAATGAAAAATTTTGCACCCTTTTGCGTAAAAGTTGATTGAATTCGAATTGACAAAAATATCGATTAAAATTAATCGATTTTTGCAAAAAAGTCGATTGGAGCCATGGTTACTACCCTTTTTGGTTAATTCTATGGAGTGGTTGTTCTCCTTTTGCACCCCTTTGCAAATTATTTCTTTCAGAGTACTTGAAAAACAATAAATTCTATTTCATAATAAAAATCAGGGGCATGACGTTTCCTATGTTTCCCATATGTTTCTAGCGTGCCGAAAAAACTTTTGAGTTTATTAGCTGTTTTCTGTCATTGTAGAATGAATTAGCAAATAATACAAATACAAAATAAGAGCCAATTTAATAACAAAGATGCAACCGAAAACCCCAAAATGGCAACCTACGTAGTTTTGGAGATATCTCGTGAAATGTGTACGAAAACAGGGAAAAATTTACACTAAAACTGGTCGCATTTTTCAGAGCTAATGTCACTCCCCTGATAAAAATAATTCTTTCCCGAAAATTCATCATTTTATATCGACCAAAAGTTTGTTGACAACTTCAGAAAAAGTGGCTCAAAATGATCAAATACAGTGGAATTCCTCAAATTTGAACAATATTTTGAAAAACGTAACAAAATTATTATTATTATTATTATGAATCTAATCACAAAAAGAGATGGCAAAGCGTCCCAGCTTTGCGCAATGATCGAACTCACGAGATAGAACTCACCGTGAATTAGCTTTTTGCATAATCTTTTGGAATCACTGATCTTACTAAAAGATATCAAATTGATTCATAAATCACAAAAGAATTTGAAAATAAAAAAAATCGGTACTTAACCGATTCATTAGCGATAAAAACCGATGCAGCCGGGTTCTAAATTGCAATACCTTTCGCTAGAATCCAAATTTAACCAATCATATAAAGTCATAGAGATGTTTGGACGAAATGTTCGCCTGGACCAGGTCTAAAACATATCCAAAAATCATTGAAAAAGCTTGGGCCAATTTTGAGAAAAATCGAAAAACATTTTTCTTAGGGAATATTACTGAAAAGGGGATGCAAAATTATTCAAAAATCGGTACTTAACCGGTTCATTACCGATTATGACCGATGCAGTCGGGTTCAAAATTTCAATATCTTTCCAAAAAATCCAAATTTAACTAAATCGGTTGAAAAACGGATCCTCCAAAGTGTTTGAACTTTGACCTTCAATAATTTGGGCTAAATGTTCGCCTGGACCAGGTCTAAAACATATCCAAAAATCATTGAAAAAGCTTGGACCAATTTTTTGCAAAATTGGAAAAACCTCATTTTTGACCTATTTTTGAGGGATAGGGAACGTAAGAGAGGGGAGGGGGGGGAATAAAGAGGTTGGGTACGAGATAATGTCATTTGACAAGGGGTCATCGAAGACCGGAAGTCGATATCTCTTACCGTTTAAGCTCCAGAACAGTGAGAAGTTGAAAAAAAGTCCATTATATAACTGCTGTCTCTTTGAGTTCGAGCAGTAGAATTGAATGAGATTTTTTAAAATTAATTTTTGATCGTTTTAATTTTTACTCGTACTCTAAATATTGTTTTTTTATTATTACAAATATATTCATGGTATTTATCTTTAAAAAATAACAGAGCAAACGAGTAAACTAGTCGTTTGGAAAATTTTGTGTTTTTTTTGCCTTTATGGACGATTGGGTCATATATGACCCATAGTTTTCCAGGACTCCTACGGATGGGAAAATTTCTTTTTAACCGTAAATCTCTTATTTAGGCTAAAACATTGAGGGAAACTTGATTTCGTTGAATTTCGCTCAGCAGAAAGCTTCTCGTTCTTAAAGGGTTAAATAGGCATTTTTTTTAGGTTTTTGCTGTTTTCTAAAATTCAAAAATTTATATATCCAGTCTTAATTATCCGATAGTAGTCACATAAAGCTAAAATGACGCGTAATTTCATCCTCTATAACTCTTGTGAACATATCAAGAACCTACGATGAGAATAAAGTATAGTTTTTAAAGATTTTTTGAAAAACTGCACCCAAAATTGTTCATTTTTCTCGATTATATAACTACTCTCTCTTTCAGTTCGAGCAGTTAATAGGGTCGTCTCTCTTACAAATGTGATAATCAAATGAAAGAAAAAGAAACAATGATTAAAGAATAAAAGAAACATAATCAGACACATTTCATTCATTAATACGGTCACCACTCGGAACTGCATTAAATAAAGTGACGCCCTTTACAAAGAGCGATCGATAGAGACAGTCACCCTGGACCTTAGGCACTATAAATCCCCGAATCCTGGCCGAAGCCCCCCTCACCAGAAGACCCGACAGGTACTCGGGACATCCAGAGATCAACAGATGAAACAGCACTCTTAGAAAAGTTTAGACGTGATTACTAATGAAAATTAGTTGTTCGGGCGATTATTATCAAATCTATTTAAAATAGTTCTTATATTCTTAAAACATTATACTCATAATAAATTTATTAGTAGTGAGAATATAAGACAATATTTACTTGGAAAAGTTGCGGCAATTATTTCATAATGCTTTCATACAATTATATTTGCTTGTGTTAATTAAATGAAATCATTATCCCAACTAATATTGGTCACTAATTCCTTTTAGTTCTCACAACCAATGTAAATAGATGGGCCTATATTGTTGGATAATGAGCTGGCGTGATAGATATTCTGTGGGGACACTTCCGGTAATCGCCAGTGGAAATTTATTCACCTCAAGAAGAAAAACAAATTTTCTGTCTTGCCCCAGAGCTTTCGGTCCGGATGTGGACCTTCTTCAGTGGTCGACTAGACTATGTTTTTTGTCAGTCGACCACTGAAGAAGGTCCACATCCGGACCGAAAGCTCTGGGCAAGACAGAAAATTTGTTTTTCTTCTTGAGGTGAATAAATTTCCACTGGCAATTACCGGAAGTGTCCCCACAGATGGGCCTATATTTTCATAAAGTTCTGACTACTTTTCCAATAGTAAAGAGTGGTTTTTATTTTAGTAATGCGTTGAAGCTCTTTCGAATTTTAAGCAACTAATAAGAAATATGCATCACAATGAATGCTATATAGTAACCACAACTAATATGATATAGTTATTACAGCCAATAAGATGGGTATCAACTCCATTTATTTAGTAATTGGACCTAATATGTTATAGTACCCATTACTATTTTGATTTAGTTGCGATAACTAAATGAAAAGGATACTTTAACTAACTGTGGTCAACTATTTCATTTAGTTACCCAAACTAAATATATAGTTGGGTCTATATTTACTATATTTTATAGTTCTAATAACTGCATATGAGCTTGTACGAACTAATTTTTTCTAAGAGTGTAGGTCTTTCCTTTTCACCCTGAATCCCGGCCATTCTGGCACCGTTGGAAGGCTAGGAAAATTCTGTGAAAGACATCCTATCCCTCCCACTGAAGAGATCTCTCTCTCTCTCTCTCTCTCTCTCTCTAAAGTGTACAAAGTTGAGTAAATTAGAAAGGATTTTCTTTCTGAAGATAATTCAGATTTTCACGGAGGAAATACCCCGGAAAACTCACTCTACATGACAATGCATTATTGTTTGTGTTAGGACGACAGCACACAAAAAGGGTGTAATAGGTTATGTTGGTACTTTCAATGGGCCTTATTGTTGTTACTGGTATTTCTTTTTTTCGTGAGGAAAAGCGGGAAAATTCCTGTTTTTTTTTGGGATGGAAAAAGGCATTTTGTACTTTCACTTTCGCATCATTTCATGCTAAATTTGCTGAATCATTTTTGATGGAGTGGGGGGGAAGGGGAAGGGAGGGGTGAATAGTGTAAAAGATCGGAGAGGTTTATTCCTGTTTTTTTTGTGTTTGCTTTCTTGAAAAGATGATAAGAATTGTATACATAGTGTTTAGGGGTAACATTAATGATAATTTAATGACACTAAACTGATGTGATTCATGTGATATTGCAAGAGGTACAAGTCATTTTAAGGTTTATCTTTGAATATATATATATTTTTTTTTAAATTTTTGTCATTGATGCTATTCTTTAAGATTTACCCTAGATATTATATTGTTGTCATTTTGATCTTGATGTATTTTCCGAACTAAATTAAGCGTATTCTTCTCTTTTTTTTCTGTCTTGTCCCAATTTACCCCATCTCCCATCCCGCCATAATACAGTATTTTTCCCTTGAATTGTGTTGAATGTGTACACCCGGGGATTTTTGGGAAAATCCACGCCTTTGGTGTACAACAAGGAATTGAATGAATGGAAAATTGAGGAACAAAAAGGAAAATCTAGAACTAGAAGAGAATAGGAGTGACATGGAGAAAGAGGAGCAAAATATAATAGTACAACTCAATGCAGACGAATTTCCATTCACTAAGAAGATTCATGGATATCTCACGACATTAATGACATATTGTTCAACACATAATGCCCTTTCACCCTCCCACACAAAACCCACCCCCCTACCCCATTCCCCTTCCTACAAATTTCTCCAATTTTTTTTTGCTCTTTCCCCTTCTACTTTCCCCCACCCCTCTCCAACGCACACTCATACACATGGTGTAATCTTTTGCCGGGGACAAAAGTACGACAAATTGAGTGGGTGGAAATGCCACAATTTACTCCCCTTTAAGGATCCAACCCCACCCCTCCAGCATCCCTTCCCCCTCCCTCCCACCATTCCCCACCCAAAACTGCCCCTTGTGTCATCATAAAGTCATCCCTCGCTCCTCGTCTTTCAGATATTAATCAAGCCAACATTGATGATTCTATTTTTGGGGCACTTTTCAGCTTTTACCAAATGTAACAGTCAACTTTATCAGTTTTACACTCGGTGCCCTCGATCATCAAAATCGGTAGCAAAATGGATTTATAGCTGATTTTTAAAGTAGGGTAAAGTGATAAAAGTTGGACAATTCACCAGTACAAGTTGGACATGGCTTTTTGCCTTGATAAATACAGTACAAAATTTATTTTTAAGCACAAGAAACCGAATTATAAAATTAAAGCATTAAAATATACAAATAAAAATGAATTTTACCACTTTACCCTAATTTAACTAAAAAAAAATGTACAGAAAATATGAGGTATTTTCTATTAATATGAATAATACATTTTATTTGATAAATTCCAATTAATCTATTGGTATTTTCCCTTAAAATTACAACTAAATTATTTTTAGATTCATAAACATATTTTGGATCCACAATTAAGTCATAATATAATCCATTTTTAAGTGAAAATGTATAAATCTATGTTCAAGTCGAAAATATCGAAGGTATATTTATCTTACATATTCTTGCTATTATGTCCACATAATGTTGTGAAATTGTATGAGCATCACCTTTTGATATTTTTTTTAAGTTATATTTGTTCCGTAAAAGAGACTATTTGCATACAGCTTGTGTTCTTTTTGTATAACGCTGCGAGATTGTCCAATTTTGCTTTGTTTGAAAATTTGTGAAAAAAATTAATATTTAACATAAATTAAAACCTTGAAGTGTGCCAGCGTGTCCAGTAGAGTCGAGTACGTAGGTAAAAGGGATTAAATTCGACAAAGTAAGTGTAAATTGATGGAAAAATAGTGAATTAGGGTAAATGTCCCAATTCAAAACCATTTCCAGACGCTTTAACTTTGACAGAAGATTCAACACATTAAGTTCATATTTTTTCTGAAGAGAATT
Organism: Phlebotomus papatasi; assembly: GCF_024763615.1. NCBI lineage: Eukaryota > Metazoa > Arthropoda > Insecta > Diptera > Psychodidae > Phlebotomus > Phlebotomus papatasi. Next base: position 2,217,457 of record NC_077226.1, on the reverse strand, counting down.
ACATAAATGTGCTCCTTGACTCTTCTAGAATGCCAGTGTTTAGTGAAAATTCATTAGATATAATTTAAAAACTTCTTAAATACAAGAAAAATACGCGAGCGTAAAATGCTTCTAATGGAAAAATATTAATCCAAATGGAGCCAAGGGAAATTTTCTAATTGGAGACAAACAGTGTAAGTGAAACCGCGACGACAGACTTCTAAAACCTTGTTGAGTTGCTCTCGAGTGCAGGATTTGTTCTTATTCCTGGTTTTTTCTCATTTCCCATCTAAGACAATAAGAAAATCTCTCCAAAAAATCATATTTCCGGGGTTTCCTATTGAAGCATTTGCAGACACTTCAGAAAAACCCTTTTTATTCACGAAATAGGTAATTATTTCATTTGAAAACTTCACGTACCGTTAACAATAAAGATTAGCACTTAATTTAACTAAAATTGTCTAGAAATACGACATGAATGTTAAACAAAACGAATAAACAACAATCACCTCATTGTGTTTTTCATTGGAAAACATGGTCGATTGATGAAAAATTCGATAGTGAAAAGGTACACTTTTAATTTTTCTGAGAAATTAACAAATTAAAATTTGTGATTATGAATGGATTTTCGCTTTATTTGGAGCAAAATTAACTAAATGATGAAACTGTGGTATAGAAAATATATAAATATAATAATTTAGTACTGTATTTATCATGAAAACAATGACGTTTCCATTTGGAGTAGCGAAATATTTCCATTTGGAGCAGGTTTTGAATTAGCTTAATTTACCCTAATACTGTCTTTTTTTGAAAGTTCACATTTTATTTCTTTAATTGCAGTAATATCGAAAGTAAAAGATTTAGAACAGTTTCCTGATCATTTTACTTGAAACCAAATTGCAGAAAGAGTGCTCAGAATGCAGAAAAACTTCATGATAAGCATAATTTACAGTGTTTTGATATTTTCTATTGTGTAGTGATATAATCGTTGTAAACAATCCATATTTTGTCTACAATGTAGAACATAATGTGAATATAATAACAAAAATATGTAAAGACGTTTTTCTATGTTACGTACATATTCAGGTTATAATATCTTTATTTTATTTTATTAGCATAAAAAAGGTTTATAGCGTGAAAAATTACATTAATTAGGTTTCACCAAACACAATTCAATATAGAAATAATGCCAAAAAAAAACATTTATATGTGCCGATAACTGTCTAGATTTGGGTTTAAAGCGATATATTCTGTTAATTAGCACAGTTAAAATCTATAATTTATAATTTTTTTTTAAATAATACGATGAAAAGGGTGGAAAATTCATTCAATTTTACTTTCTTTAATTTTATAACTTTTCCCTGGGAATTTTAAGTCGGGAATTCAATTTTTTTTCACTAAATTTATGTCCACTCACGGAAAACGATAAAAGTTCACGAGGATCTTTTAATTCTGACTGAATTGGTGAAGATAAATAAGAAATATTCATTCGAGAAAAATATTTGAGAAAGTCTTAAAGAAAAATAGAAAAGAAATGACAGTTATTCATTCGATAGTTATAATATTGGTATTACAGAGTGATTATATTTTATTCAGTCACAATCGATACATTTTACCGAACATAATGGATTATATCTTAAAATAAATATTTGTTATATTTTGGATGTAAAAATTCCCCATTCACTCAAATATGGATCTCTTTTATGCGGTTATATAGAAGAAATTTGTAAAGTCTTTCGTCATTATTTTCGTATAGATGTCAGACATTTCTACTTGTTTATAGCGATAAATGCTCCTTGGGAAGCTAAATAATATTTAATAGAAATGTGTAATTCTCTTAGGAAAACTAAGAGAAAATTCACATTATTCGAAGGCATGAACGTTCGGAGGGAGAGTACTTTCCCCTAACGATTTTTGATGCTCGTCCGAATGTATGCAAATCTCCTCGGCGGACTTTGCTTTCCAAGAAAGTAATTCCAATAGACTCATGAAATTTTTAATGATATAGGGGAAAGTACTCTCCCTTCGAACGTTCATGCCTTCGAATAATGTAAATTTTTCTTTTAGTTTTCCTAAAAGTCTTGTCCTAAAAGTGTATGTCCATATATAAAAGTCTGTGACTGATTAATTTCAAAGATACAATACCTTCAACTTTTTTTTTCCTTGAAACCCCTATTTTAAAGCTACTAAATAAACTAAGAATTTTTTTGAGGAAAACTTGCATTTTCAGGATATTTTCCGAAAAACCAATCCGGATATTTTGACACAGTTGCATCGGTACTGTCCAAACACCACGACTTCCGGGTTATATGAGGACTTTATGCACTTTGGCAAATTTTGGGCCCAATCGGAGGACATGGGATTGTAGCACAGGGAGGTCCGCCTTGAGTGAAAACGGACTGAATGAATTTGATATAAATTGCCTAATATTATCTTTGGCTATTTGACTTCGGCACACCTTTTAGATCGGTCAAATTTGGATTAGTCTATCGCACTCTATCGGTCTCAAAATTGGACTGAACCAAATTTAAGAAGAAGACCAAGAATGAATAGGATAGACATATGCTAAACTTTTAACTCATTCAGTCAATGTACCAGAAATACTTGTGATAGAATGTTCATATTTTGGCATTAGTTTCCTACAGATTAATAGGGTAAGTGTGCCAAATTTCGGCATAGTTGCATGCAAGCGTCAAAGTCTCAAGTTTGAAATGTAATATTTTAAATTCAAATTGATTTTCTTTTATTCTTTCTTCTTAAAGAGTGTTACTTGGAACCTTTTAAAGAGTTTAACGTCTTTATTTACTCTATAATCATTCTTAAGACATTTTAAAATGAATAAAAATATAGACATAGCTTTGGTGCCCTATTTCGGCCACCTTCATTCTCTTAGTTCCTTGCCCTTCGGGAATTCTTCCAATACCTTTTTCACGTCATCTCGTTTGTCGAAGCTACATTATTTGTTATTCTTTTGCATTGTATACTCTCTAGAGTACGTAAAATCTAAAAGTTCATGGAAATTCCAGGAACAAAAAAGGTGGCCGAAATTGCAAGCTGGCCGGAATTCGGCACACTTACCATAGATGAATTTTTTGAAAAGAAAATATTTTTATACATTATGGTGGCGCGGGGAGCCGCCCCCAAACACGCGTCTTAACGGTCACTGAATTTAAATTCTGTGCATTAATTCGTTATAAACTCTATTGCTTTAGATGGAGTAACTATCCAAGAACACCAATTGCGAACTAGAATTCAAATCAGGAAAGAGACTGAAGGCCAATTTGAACAAATTCGACGAGATGTCATATTTTCCGTTCGCCATTTTGAGCAAAAAAATTTTGCATGACCTTCCGCGAAGCAAGAAAACAATAACAAACCCGTCAAATCATTATTCAACCTGCCGATTTTACTCTGAGGTTTTTTGAATTTTAACGGTATATTCCAGTGTATTCAGAGAAAATCTGTAGATTTTCTGCTGAATTTCTGCTAGAAAATCTATAGATTTTCGGCAGAATTTCTGCAGAAAATCTACAGATTTTCGGTAGAATTTCTGCCGAGAAAATCGGCATAGTGTCCATTACTTCACAAAAATATTGTTGATTTATGTAGAAACTGTAGAAGTTATAAATAAAATGGTATGCTCTGTTTAACAAGCATTACCGATTAAACATTTTAAATAAGTAAAAAGATGCGAGCAAAAATACTAATTTTTTAAAAATCGCCCATGGAATGATACAAAAACACGAAATTTAGGTCGATACTCTGCTTAAAGTTTTCACTTCACTTTTCTCTACTTGTAACACGGCATCGAAGAATTCTTTATTTTATATAAACACCGTGATATCACAAAAAATAACTCTATTGAATTTTGCAAACTTCAGTGAAAAATTTTTCCATCTCTTCTGGACACATCTTGTCTGGAAAGTCTGGAATGTAGAAAAAATCTACAGAAAATCGGCAGAATATCTACAGAAATTCGTCAGAGATTCGTCAGAAAATCTGCCGAAATATTCTGACGAATTTTGTCCCAAGCCCAAATAAAATTCGTAAGAATATCTACAGAATTATCTGCAGATATTCTGTAGAGGTGTAGATTTTCTCTACAGAAATCTTAAAGATATCTGCAGATATTATTTGACGGGAAATGTATTTTCATCTCTGTCAGAGTATTTTCCACAAAAGTAATTGGAGAACTAAAGTTACTAAAAATGCTTTCCCGACAGCAATTCGGATAAAAATTGTCCAGAAATAAATCATCAAAAATCACTCAATTTGCGTATGATGTATAATACCATGGTAAGGAATGGGTTAAGAGTTATTATGAACTCTTAGAAGATGAAAATATCTAGCATACATCACGGCGTTTCCATAACTTTATCCCAAAGATCTCTCCTGCAGATATGCAATTTTATTGTGTCACTGGAGTGAATTCGCAGGCTTTTTTTCGGTCCTGGAGAATCCTTTCAAAGCGGAACTCTGTACTTTTTGTCCTATTTTATTTTTTACGTTTTTTTTCTACTAAGAAACCCTAATTGAAATCCTGGGTACAACCTTGCTTGGTATCGTACGAAGTATGAACAATTTCCCCTGTTTTTTTTTTAATTGTTTTCCATTGAGAATTTGGTGATTTTTGCAGGGAAAACACAATAATTATTTCCTTCGACACTTGGTAGCACACTTTGAAAATGCTACATCAAATTAATTTTTCCAAAGCACCTCTAAATTTTTTTGGAACAATTCTATAAATAAAGTTACCTACTCTGCTTTGTTTTCTGTTTTTTCTTTTTTTTTTTTTTTGTTTTTCTTCTTTGGCAGTCCTTCAGAAAAACACCTCAAATTCGCAATTATTCATCCCACGTTGGATGTTATTGTTTGTGGGAAAAGTATCATAAAAATATAATTGGATATATGGTTTCCATTCCTTGTTTTTTTTTCTTTTTTTTTTTGTATTACTTTTGTATTTGATTTTCTCTCTTAGCACCCGTGCCAGCTCTATTTTTGCTATTTTAACCAACATTTCTCAAGTGTTTCACGCACTTGGTTTTTTTAAAATTGAAAATAATTAAAAAAGATATTTCTACCTTTACCATTCCCCTTGAATTTTCCTTTATTTCTCTTTTTTTTTTTTTCTTTCTTTTCTTTTGTTGTTGTTGTTGTTGTTGTTGCCCAAGCCATTGAGCCCCTTTTGGGAAAGTGTTGTGAACGCGTGAAAGGATAGTTGATTGCATGAGTAATGAATTTGGAATGATTTTCTGTTGCAACTCCTGTCGACACAATTGTTCAGTCGCACCCTCATCTTTTTCCTCTCTTTTACAATCCCAAACCTCATGGTCTTTTGTTTAGCAACAAGTTGATGGGGTTTTAGTGTATGCAGCCGAAGGAGGGTTCAATCCCAGGGACAAAATCCCGTGGAACAATGTACCAGGGTTCAGGAAGGGTGAAAGGATTTTGCCCTTCAATTTGCTTTGATTGCAAAAGGAGCATTTTGTCAAATTCACAAAAACAAACTCCTTAGCACCGCCAGTATCTTAAGAAAATAACCAAGTCTAAATCCAGATTGAAGGAAAAATGGTAAAAAGACAAGTTAGTAGATCGATTGATCAAGTGTTTTTTCTTTTTAATATGGAACTGTTTGAAGCCAACTCACAAATTGCTTCCAAACTCAGCTTATACTTCGAGTTGCGAAAAATTTTTAAGATGGAAATATAGAATATTTATCCCTCTTCACAAGGCACAGAGTCCTGCGTACAAGGCATACCTCAATTGTGACATATATCGTGTAACGGTCACGAGTGCAGAAAAATTTCCATACGATTCTGTATGTGAATGTGAGAAAGTGACTTCAACTATGAAGGCCACTTGCCAGGGGGTAGCTTACGGTAGATGAGATTCTTTACCAGATGATCAGTTCAGGGAGTTCTTTAATAGCCTTGGTACTAGATTCACCGCTGCAGGTGATTGTAATGCTAAGTACCCCTTTTTGAGGATCACTCTTGACTAATCCAAAGGTCAGAGAACTTTATGAAACGGCCAAAAGTGGAAACTTGAATTTCCTGTCGACGGAGGAGCCTACTCACTGGCCAGCACATCCAAAAAAAGGTTCCTGATCTTTTGGATTTCTGTGTGACAAATTGTGAGGACCCTGTGCGTTACAAAGGAATATCATCCTTTGATCTTTCATCTGATCATAGCCCCATTATTCTTGAGATCCTTTCTAAGGCCAAGACTGTGACTAGGGAGCACTCTTAGAAAAAATTAGTTCGTACAAGCTCATATGCAGTTATTAGAACTATAAAATATAGTAAATATAGACCCAACTATATATTTAGTTTGGGTAACTAAATGAAATAGTTGACCACAGTTAGTTAAAGTATCCTTTTCATTTAGTTATCACAACTAAATCAAAATAGTAATGGGTACTATAACATATTAGGTCCAATTACTAAATAAATGGGGTTGATACCCATCTTATTGGCTGTAATAACTATATCATATTAGTTGTGGTTACTATATAGCATTCATTGTGATGCATATTTCTTATTAGTTGCTTAAAATTCGAAAGAGCTTCAACGCATTACTAAAATAAAAACCACTCTTTACTATTGGAAAAGTAGTCATAACTTTATGAAAATATAGGCCCATTTATTTACATTGGTTGTGAGAACTAAAAGGAATTAGTGACCAATATTAGTTGGGATATCGATTTCATTTAATTAACACAAGCAAATATAATTGTATGAAAGCATTATGAAATAATTGCCGCAACTTATCCACGTAAATATTGTCTTATATTCTCACTACTAATAAATTTATTATGAGTATAATGTTTTAAGAATATAAGAACCATTTCAAATAGATTCGATAATAATCGCCCGAACAACTAATTTTCATTAGTAATCACGTCTAAACTTTTCTAAGAGTGAAGGTTTGAGGATTATTCGAAGACAACACATCGCTTCCTATTCATTGAAATATATATCAGACTGTTGTAAACATTTTTCTTACAAATTATACGCAATGAAAAATTTCATTTAGTGGCTAATTCTGCCGCGGTTTCCCCTACATACAAAGACTGACGGCGTTTTCCCACTTGCACATTAAAATTTTAATGTGATTCACATTAATTGTCACTTGCGAGCGTCCAAATATGTTATTTGTGTCTTTGAGTGTCACTTAATATTTGGGGTTTTTCTATTTATTGGAAAAAGAAGTGGACTTGGCCTGCAAAAATAACTTTAAATTTACCTAAAGCATAAATATTTTTCACATTAAAAAATTAATGAGAAAATCGCATTAAATTTTCGCATTAATGCTATAAATCAATTTATATCAAATTTTGCGGGCCAAGTCTACCTTTTTATCAACAAATAGATCAAATTTTGAATAGAAAATGATTCAAATACAGAAATTACACATTTGGACTCTCACCAGTGACAATTAATGTGAATCATATTAAAATTTTAATGTGCAAGTGTGATAACACAGTGAGGTTCCTATAATTCAGGATTAATAAGATGTTCTATTTTAGGGTCAATGGTATACACAGTAAAAAAAAAATTAACACTATTATAGTGTGTAATCTTTCACACCACTATTACACTTCAGACTACGCTATCACTCCGATTTTGCCGTTTAAGTGTGAAAAAATTGATTTTTCCCATAATAACGCTTTGAAATCCCTCAGATGCCAATTTGACTGCCTCTACTCCACCAAGACACTTAAAATAGGGTTTTAAATGGAAAGTCCCACAAAAGACAACAATTCTTTGATATAGTTGAAATTCGCCAAATGAACACTTGGGGCGCTCTGGTCGAAAAAACGAGTTAAGAAACAAACAATGTCGATTATCTCGGCTTCTGAATAATCGATGAGATTAAGTTCTATGGGAAAATTATAGAGAACATTCTGGTCTACATTTCATCCATATATCACTTTTCTGTCAGTTCATCCAAATCCTTGATATTTTGGTTTAAATACAAAATTTGTATAATTTCACGAATTTGATTCAAAATAACTGAATGGCGTCTCCCAACTTCAGCTCTAAATCAAATTTGCATGCACTCCGAGTTAGCTCACGTTAAGAATCTCACCTACATAAGCCGGTTAGGATTATCTGTCCCTTTTATACTATACTTTAATTTCACTAATGCCTAGACTCATTTTAAATGTGTTTAAAAGGTTTTCACAAGAGTTTTATGAGTAAAATTTCCTTTGTTTTGATTTTTCCTGGCATCAGGTGATTTCGATGGTGGTCGATGAAATTTCTAACAATATGAATTTAAATAGAGAATGATAACGGACTATGTGATATGGAATTTGACAAGAAAAGAGCAATTGACCGGGCAATTGCTCTTTGCTTTTTGTTCAATGTATTTAAATTTGGCTAATTTTACTAAAATATCATTTTCTTTTTACAGAATATTGTCTCAGAGAACGGAAAAAGATCAAATTGATGCAAAAATTGGTTTGATTTCGCAATTTTTTGAATATTTTTTCCATGTGTAAAAAAACAATGAAGGAGTAAAAAAGCAATGACCATGTAAAAAAGCCCAGTCTGTTCGATGTGTTTGTGACTTTTTGCCCCAGTCTCCCCTATCTATTTCCTCCTAATTTAAATTTTCATGTCTATTCTGATTCTGATTATTTTCTTTTTTTTTTATAAATTGTTGTATATAGGGTAAGTGTGCCAAATTTCGGCATAGTTGCATGCAAGCGCCAAAGTCTCAAGTTTGAAATGTAATATTTTTAATAGAAATTGAGTTATTTTATTACTTCTTCTTAAGGAGTGTTCACTGGAACTTTGCAGACAGTTTATTATCTTTATTTTCTCTAAAATCATTGCAAGCTGGCCGGAATTTGATACACTTACCCTTATGCTCTTTTGTTAACAATTATGGATGAATGAATGAATTAAAAATGTAGAGACATAGCTTTGGTGGCCTATTCCGGCCACCTTCATTATTATAATTCCTTCTCCCTCCGGAATTCTACCAATGTCTATTTTAACTCATCTTGTTCGTCGATGGGACATTTTTTGTTATTTTTTGGATAGTATAATCTGTAGAGTATGCAAAAACTGAAAATTCATGGAAATTCGACGAACAAAAAATGTGGCCGAAATTGCAAGCTGGCCGGAATTTGGCACACTTACCCTAGTCCCTTAAATGTGAAATTGTTTGCTTGGGGCTTTTGTAAATGTTTTATTATTATTATTATTTTGATCTTTATCTACGGGATTTTCTCCAATTTTGTGGATTTAATTCAAATTTAAATAGGCTTTATGACAATTTTATTTTCCAGACTTTCCCTAATGGATGAAAAATTTTGGAAGAAGAACTACTTTTTTTCCTCAAATTTCTATGTCATTTTCCTTTTTGTTTTTTTTTTTTTTGGTAAATTAATCTGTTTTTTTGCCCATATTTTGTGCTTGAGGATTTGGAAAAAGTCTGTTTGTCTAAAGGGAAAATGGAAATTTGAAAAAAAAACGAGAAGAAAATTGCAATAAAAAAATAAAAATCAGACAGCATAAGCACCTTTTGTTGGCATTTTTCCCATTTTCCTCGGTCTCCCTTTTAGGCACTGCTGCCGCGGGGGAGGCACAGGGGAGGGAAAGGGGGCGAAAGGGGGTGGCTTTTGTGTGGAGTTGTTTTTTGTTTGCGCGGGAGAGCTTTTCCTTTCTTTGTTGTGCCATTTCCCACCCACTGCCAATTGGTGAAAAGCTCCCTTTTGGCAGTGCCAAGCCAAAAGCAAACTCCCACGCATCCGCCAATCAGCAACAACTCCAAGCCACGCCTCCCAATTGGAGCCAAAATCTCCCCTTTTTTTTCTATTTTTCTTTTTCTTTTTTTGCATCGTTGTTTCCCGCGAGCTTTTCTCTTGTTCCATCCACCTTCCGACGGCTTTTCCAACCCAGGTACACATTTCTCTCACTCAGTCAACAGCAACCCTCTTCAGGTTTTTCCCCCAAAAAATTTTCCTTCACACGGCACACAATGTGAAAATTCTCCATGTGGGAAAAGTGCTTTTCCACACAAATAACACAAATTTCCCCTCAAAATTTCAACCGTCGGATTTTACTCTGCACACAAATAATTATGGAATATTCCTTAATTTTTCCGGAATTTCCCTTAGACATTGCTGATACAGTAATGGATTTTCTTTGTGGAAAAATGCCCAAGAAAAACTTTAAATTTTCCTCTGTCTTAGTTTTCAGTTGGAAAATCCGTTGAATACTGTCCAGAAATTTTAAATCAAAAGTTTTTCAATCATAAAGATAACGCATTATTACTTTTATTGAGATAATGTTTATTAAACTTACACAAATGCGGAAAGCCATAGGGGAGACCCAGGCACTTTTAGCCAGGAAGTGAGGCTTTTTTTAGCGTATAATTTGCATAAAAACAAAGATATGGCAAAGCGTTCCAGCTTTGCCATCTTTTCTTGGAAAAAGCATAGGGGAAAGTGCCCATGTTTTAAACGGTTCCAAGCTTTATAATGACTAAATTTTTTATATGTTTTTCAATAAATATGACTCATCGCAGCTATGTTTTAAAAACTACAGGACAGTGTCCTGTTTTTAAAATATATTGCGAAGTCACATTTATTCAGAAACATAGGAAAAATTTAGTCATTGTAAAGCTTGGGACCGTGTAAAGCATGGGCACTTTCCCCTACTTTAAAAAAGAGCATATTTTCCTCAATTTTTCCAATTAAATATTGGCATTTCTCCTGAAACTGGATTATTCTACATTTTTAACTTATTTAAAAAAAAATCGTTTTAAAAGTTGTGGCTACCCTACTTAGTAAACTCAATGATGCTTTTAAAAATATTACAAAAAAAATTCTATTAGAAAAATTTTTATTATTCGATTTGATGATTTATTTTTTTAAATTAAAATGACACGTGTTAATTTCTTTTTAAAAGAGAGATTTTAAATATATTTAATGTCAGAAAGATATGCCAATTAGTTGGAAATCATTTTGCATCGACTGTACCATTAAATGAAAATGATATAGAGGAAGTGTGCCAAATTTCGGCCAGCTTCTAATTTCGGCCACTTTGAGTGTAATTTCGGTCATGCAAATAAATTAATTAAAATTATGTAGGGTAAATTGGTACAAGTTGGACAATGACAAAAGTTGGAAAATTTCGCTGGTACAAGTTGGACGGGCAATTTTTTCTTGATAAATACAGTACTAAATTTTAATTTGTATATTTCTATGCTATAGTTTAATTATTTGGTTCCTTGTGCTGCAAATAAAGTGAAAATCCATTCATATGAATAAGATTTAACGTATAAAATTCTCACCTCAATTGACAGTGTAACTTTTCACCGTCGAAAAAATACATCGATCGGCCATTTTTTCCTAATAAAACACACAAGAAGAGTGACTTTGGTTTTTCGGTTCTGTTGACATTTCTCAATATTTCTGGCAAATTTTAGTGGAATAAAGTGTTTAATCTCGATAGATAACGGTACGTAATGGTTTTATTTGATATAATTACTAACTGTATGAAGAAAAAGTGCTTATTTGAAGCGTGAGCAAAAGTGACAAGTTGGACATCCGGAGATACGATTGTATTGCAGGGGTTTTCTTTTTATTTCAGATGGCTAAAAAGGCAAATAAATTGAAAAAGTACAAATCCTATACTCAAGACCAAGTGAACAAAGCACTGGAAGCTTTTCGTCAAGGAAAGTCACTAATAAGTCAGGTGTCAGTATTATTTGGGGTGCCAAGAACAACACTTTTTAATAAGCTGACCGGGAAATGTCCGGAAGAATGCTCTGGGGGAAGGCCTCCTACGCTGCCAAAAGATATAGAAGATGAGCTCGTTGAATGGATTTTAGGATGCAGTGACAAGTGACATCCTATAACAAAAGATCAAGTCCTCAACACTGTGCAAATTATTTGTAAGAAGTTCAAGATTGTCAACGAGTTCACCGATGGAAGGCCAGGATACTCTTTGGTTCAAGAGCTTTTTGAACAGATACCCAGAATTGAGACTTCGTACACCAGAAGCATACACAACCCAAAGAGCTGGTATTACCACTGAGTGGTTTGAGAAAACTCATGAATATTTAAAATCCAAAGATCTTCTGGAACTTCCTCCTGATCGCGTCTTTAATCTTGACGAAACGGGTGTAATGCTTTCGCCCAAAGGTGGACAGGTATCTATTATTATTCTATGGAGTTTTTAAATTCATGTTTGAAGTTCTTTTTGACAATTCGTATGATTAAAGAAAACTAAAAGAAGAGGCTATACAAGAAGAAAAAATTAAACTTCAGAAACAGGAAGAAAGGTTCAAAATAAAAGAAGAAAAGGAGCAAAGCAAGAAAATTAAAATATCCAAGAAAAAGATTTAATAAATAATATATATCTAAGCCTTAATGTTTTTTACTTTTTAATTATACACTTTACCCTATTGGTATAATTGATTCAGTTTGTATGGCATTCAGTAAAAAATCTTGAAACTTGCACAACCTTCCCCTACGCATTGTCCAAATTCCCACGTCCAACTTGTACCCATCCTGTCCAAATTATATTGTTTTGCACTCACGTATTTTTCTTGTATTTAAGAACTTTTCAAACTGTTTTTCAAGAATTTCCATGAAACGGTAATATTCTAGAAGAATCAAGGAGCAAATTTATGTATGTCATCAGGGAAAAATGTATTTATAATGTCTTTAATCTTGTATCAAAGTTCGAACCTCTGGAAATTGTTCCAATTTATGCAACTTACCCTATGTAATCTTCGAATAGGCAATGAATTCATTTTGCTTTTAAATATTTATTCATTTTAGGATGTAGTATCACAAAGACCGTTAAAGTTTAGGTATAATTTGAATTTAAATTGTTTTGTAGAAAGTCAATGTGGAAAGAGTCTTACAAAAAAATGTAACAGATCGATTGTGTTTATAGCAGTCTTGTGATTTGTGATTTCCTTCGGTGTTTTTCATGAAAATTGATTAGTTTTCATTGAAGATTGTTTCTGTTTATGTTAATAGTGAATCAATCTTTAAATTTCGGGTAAAATTTCCCAGCTGGATCCTGTATTTCGCGTAAAAAAAAACTAGATACTTTGTAAGGCAATGTTGCCTATTCCGGCAACATCTTTTGCTTTCCTAGATTTATTATTCATTTTATGTTTTCTGTTTCAATTTCTGAATTCTACAATGTCCAGAGAAAAAAAACCATCACTTCTATGAAAAAGATGATTTGGAAAAGGTCTTGGATGAGTTCAGGAAGGGCAAATTGCTACGGAAATCTGCGCGTAAATTTGCTATGATAAGGTAAAGTACCCTTTATTCGACCGGTTCCTCTATTCGACCGGTAGATTTATTTATTCAATTTAATTATATTTGCTATAATATTTTGTGTATGATCTAACATTAATAGGTCAATTATTCTTTAAATAATACGAATCAGTGACAAATCCATAGAAATTGATGAAATTCACCATCAAATATTCAAAAATTGACCCACCGGTCGAATAGAGGAACCCGGTCGAGTAAGGGTACTTTACCTTATTCTTCAATATGGGAATTCTGTAACTTTCTTGGCATTGTCACGCGTGAGTTCGAAACGTGACAATGCCAATAGAGCTTTTTTTGTCATATCATATGCATTCGAAAATGCAATTCATTGAATTTTTAATGAAATCCCTTTACTTGATGATTTTATGAAAATACAGTATGGCTTGGTTGATTTGTTTAACAAAATTCATTGTCATTTGAATTGCCAGAAATCTCAAATATGTGACTTCTGATAATGTCACGTGAGCTGAAATGGCAATGTTACGGCTACATAATTGCATTTTCGAAAAATCTCTCCTAAGATTCGAACCCAATTTGTCATATGGCATTGCCAGAGCGTTACAGAATTCCCGTCCTGGTTTTCAGGACAAATTACACGGAAGATCTCAGGACTTTTGGGTCATATAAACGTATTAAACTAAATATTAAACTCTTTCCCTTTGACGATTTGAAATTTTCTATCCGTTCCGTCACAAAATGTGGTCAGAAAAAAGGTGGCCGAAATTTCACTCAAAGTGTTCGGAATACTATACCCAAAGCAATGTCCATATTTTTATTAATTTTTTCAATATTTTACGAAGTGATTTAAAGAAAACAAAGATAATAAACTAGTTTTCAAGGTTCCACACAACCCTCCCGAAAAAGAACTAACAAAAAAGTATCAATATGACTTAAAAATATTGTATTTCAAACTTAGGACTTCGATTCTTATTTGCAACTACTCTAAAAAAAATGTCTCGTAAGTAATCTCGTAAAAAGTTTATAAAATAAGTCAATTTATATGGAAAAGTAACAAGATTCTTTTTTAAATTGTCCAAAATACAATACTTTGCACCTTTTTTTTTAGCTATCTTTCAACTTTATCCTCTAAAATTGAATAGTTAAAATGCAAAAAAGGGGAATGAATGAGGTGGCAAGGCATCCCAGCTTTGCATAATGCTCAATTCCACAAGAATTAGTTTTCCCCTGTCGCCATAGGGATTCTCGTAAAATCTTTTCATTTTCAACAAGATTCCTTGTTAAAATCGAATCCACCAAAGTTAATTAACAAAATTCTTGAAAAAGTTTTCTCAAAATCTCATTTTCATGGGAATTTCTCAATAGATAGCGCTGCAAAATACATCGTTTTCTCTTTAATTTTTATCCCTTTCTTTCAAAATGGTCTTGGAATATTTTCTGTCAAATTGTTTATCAATTTGGTGGATATAATAATCACGATTTTCATGCTTTTTGTTATAATATAAGCAATTATACGCCGGTATGATGTCTGCAGGAAATGGTGAAATAGGACTTTAGAGACCATTTCCGACTACAAAATCGTCATTTTTTGGTGAATAAAAAAAAGAATACTGACAAAACTTTTACAAGATTTTGTATATTATTAGTAAAAAAAATGTACAGTATCCGGTATCAACAAGATATCTTGTTGAAAATGAAAAGATTTTATAAAAATCCCTATGGCGACAGGGGAAAACTAATTCTTGTGGGATTGAGCATTATGCAAAGCTGGAACGCCTTGTCACCTCATTCATTCCCCTTTTTTGCATTTTAACTATTCAATTTTAGAGGATAAAGTTGAAAGATAGCTAAAAAAAAAGGTGCAAAGTATTGTATTTTGGACAATTTAAAAAAGAAATTGTCCAATGTTTCAATTAATTTATCGAAAATTATTGTTGTAAATTTTCACCGTCCACCGCCGTCTTAGCGTTACGGCGTTATCACACTTGTACATTAAAATTTTAATGTGATTCACATTAATTGTCGCTTGTGAGCGTCCAAATATGTTATTTGTGTCTTTGAGTGTCACTTAATATTTGGGGTTTTTCTATTTATTGGAAAAAGAAGTGGACTTGGCCTGCAAAAATAACTTTAAATTTACCTAAAGCAAAAATATTTTTCACATTAAAAAATTAATGAGAAAATCGCATTAATTTTTCGCATTAATGCTATAAATCAATTTATATCAAATTTTCTGGGCCAAGTCTATCTTTTTATCAACAAATAGATCAAATTTTGAATAGAAAATGATTCAAAGACACAAATTACACATTTGGACTCTCACCAGCGACAATTAATGTGAATCATGTTAAAATTTTAATGTGCAAGTGTGATAACACAGTTAGAGTTATGAATCTTTAAAGAAGACAAATTATCTATCAAAATTTTCATGACATTTTCATGAATTTTCACAAGAAAATTGATTTTTTTTGTTACGTTTTTTTAAAGGAGTGTTTCTTGGAACTTTGTAAACGGATGGAGGCCTATTCTGGCCACTTTCATTCTCATAGTTCCTTGCTCTTTCAGAAATTCTTACACAGTCTTTTTTCACACAAAAACTAAAAAATCAGGGAAATTTGAGGAACTAAGAAGATGGACGGTATTGTAAGCCGTCCGGAATTTGATACACTTGCCCTAATGCTCTTTTGTTAACAATTATGGATGAATGAATGAATTAAAAATGTAGAGACATAGCTTTGGTGGCCTATTCCGGCCACCTTCATTCTTACAGTTCCTTGCCCTTCAGGAATTCTTCCAATGTATTTTTTATATCATTATTTGAGGAACAAAACAGGTGGACGGAATTGCAAGCTGGCCGAAATTTGATACACTTGCCCGCTTATCAATATAGATCTTTTTCATTTTTCTTTTCAATTTCATTATGTTTTTTTATTCATTTTCCTCCTGAATGGAGGTTTTCTTCAGGTAAATTTTCCTTCGGGAATTCTTCCAATGTCTTTGAGGAACAAAAAAAGTGTCCGGAATTGCAATCTGTCCGGAATTTGATACACTTGCCCTTATGCTCTTTTGTTAGCTTATCAATATAGGTCTTCTTCATTTTTCTTTTCAATTTCATTATGTTTTTTTTTGTTCATTTTCCTCCGGTATGGAGGTTTTCTTTAGGTAAATTTTCCTCCTGGCCCCTTCCTTCCTTTTTGTCAATTTGATAATTGTATTTTCTTCCAGTTTTTTTTTTGTAATTGCAATCCGCATTTTGTGTCCAGTAGACAGAAGGAGAGCTCTTCCTTTTGATGTGAATAATTCCGAGGGACTTGGACGTGGTATAAAGGTATAAAATGGAAATATATTTATATGGATATATATATATATGTATATATCCAACGGAGGAGAGAAAGAAAAGCATTGGAACACATTAAAGAAAACACATTTTCCTTTGAGTTGTTTTGTATGTTATTTGGTGGGTGTTTTGAGGGGGGGTAGGATGGTAACAGAAGGAGACTTTTCCACCCAATAATTTGCTTTTTCTATCACCGAGGCACTGATTAGCAGAAAAACGAGGAGTTTTCAGCTTTTGTTTGTGTGAGAGAATTAAAATGAATACAAATAGGAGAAAGATAAATATCTTTTCATGGAAAATTATCCTCAAAAGTGAGAGAATGACAGAGGGCAAGAAAGAGATGGAATGATGGAAAAGTGCAGGGTGATTTTGCGACAGAAATTTTCAAATGAAAAACACCGATGAATCTCGCTCCCTTTTTTTTTTTTATTTCCAGCCCAGAGGGACTATCTCTCGTTTTTATTTATTTATTTCTCTTTTTTTTTCTTTTTTTTTTGTTGAAGGACTGTATTTAGTATTTGGGCTTGAGGGATGTCACCCTTAGTTATTCTTGGTTCTTTTTCCAAAAAAGAAAAAAAGAAAAACATGACACGAGATACTATAAACCGAAACGTCATTATTTGCTTTTCAGAGCCAAAGCACAAATACATGTACATATATATATATATATATATATATATATATATATATATATATATATATATATATATATATATATGTCCCTTTCCACGATGGAAAAGTCAACGGAGATTGGTGGAAAATATTCAATTTGTACAGCAAACAATACCCACCTAATTTCACCTTAACAACCATTCATTCCTCACTTTTCCGACTTTTCTGCTACCAACGTCATTTCGTATTTGTTCAACAGGATTTTTTTTAACAAGAATATTCTACTTAAGTATTTTTCTTTTAGGACTAGTCGCATAATTTATGAAAAAAAAAATGTATGAACAAAAAGATGTCAAAGAGAGCTCTCCGTGAATTACTATTTCGCATGTTCTTTTGATAGTTACTTACTGATCTACTGGACATCAAATTGATTAATTAGTTAAACAAAAAAAGATGGAAATTGAAAAGAAAAATGAGGAAGACCTATATTGATCAGCTAACAAAAGAGCATACGGGTAAGT